>NC_061116.1:4112149-4141533 GCF_002878395.1 Capsicum annuum
CCTCAAACTCTTGACGAGTAGTGAGATCATAGAGTCGATTTTGACCAGTGCCATAGCCAGATAATGCACCCTTTGGCGAAGGAGCTGATGAAAAGGAAATCGGAACCTTGTTTTTCCCATAAACAACCTTACCCATGAGACAATTTCTAAGCATATGCACTGGCTGATAATATCTAAAACACTTGTCCCATCCCTCATCATAGAAACCCCAATGTAATCGACCATAAAAATCTACAGAGAGGATATGATGGAGTTGATTGGGGGCCATTAGCCTGAGATTGGGCACCCTATGCCCTAGAACCATCGTCACCCTAAAAACGTCGGTCATCAGACGACTTTGGGTAAGGAGCACTAGCCATAGAGTAAGCACCAGAACTCTCCCACTTTTTCTTGGACCACTTTTCACCATTCATGTCGCTCTAATGTTGACCTCCCTCTTGTTCTGAATCACCAAATTTCCTATTCTTCCTTTCCCCAATATTAACTTGTTTTATCTTCTTTTCATCAACTTATTGTATATAAACCACAAGCCGAGAAATATCTATGTCCTTGTTCAACAAAGCAGCCTTGCTTTCTAGAATCATATGATGTGACAACCCAGAAGCGAACTTTCTCATTCTAGCTCTCATTCTAGACACCAACTACGGAGCATACTGGAAAATTGATGAAACTTCAAGGAATACTCCTTGACTGTCATCCTTTCTTGACTCAGTATCATGAATTCTTTGACCTTCACCTCCCTTAACTCCTAAGGAAAGAAGTGATCAAGAAAAACTCTAGAAAAGTCCTCCTATAAGGCAAACTCAACATCCACACCCTTGAGTTGCTCCTACTCTTTAGGCCACTGATGCACTATATCTTTCAACTGATAGGCTGCAAACTCCACACCTTGCACCTCAATCACACACATCACATGAAAGATCTTTTCTATTTCATCTATAAAATATTGAGGATCTTTCTTAACTTTTGTACCAATGAAAATAGGAGGATTCAACATCATGAATTGTCTAACTCTAATGACTTCAGATGATGGAGCAACAGAATCCACACACTCAGTTTAAGAGGCAACCAACTGAGTGAGCAAATGGATCGACTGATGAAACTCAATATTAGACATATTAGCTTATGTTGTCTGGGGAGGAATAGGAAGAACCAATGGAGATCCATTTGGACCGTCAAATACAATGGCCCTAGACCTAATCTGAACCCCTAGAGTAGGATGAGCTTCATTTCCATCATCCTCAGATGGGACAGAAGGATCCCCATGGACATCAGATCTTTATGAAGGCATGATATGAAAAGAGAACAAACAAGAATTAGAGAGATCCAATACCATAGGCTCTGCAGCTCAAAAACAAAACACAAGAAAGTGAAATATTTCTAAATGCCTCGTAGCCTCTCCCTTATGAGTGTGGCGCGTTACATAGCCTTAAAAGAGACTCTACTTGACATAAATTTATGGACACCCAATTGCCATGAACCTAGGCTCTGATACCAATCTTACATGACCTAAACCAGGGCCTGTTCGTGTAGAATATCTAAAGTCCAACCAGGACCGAAGACCACCCCCAATACCCCAACCATTGACCACCCTTCACCCCTTGTCGGATGAGTTTCAAACATATAAAAAGATAAGAGAATATTAATTTTAAAACATTATAATAAGTTTATAACCAAAACCAACCATTCACAACTGAATGTCCAACCAATACCAATACCAATGCCAACACTAATACGGATAACTCCCATGTCTATAGTACTCCAACAAAGTCTCTAATCAAAACAAAAGAATATCCAATCAAGACATTCCCCCGACCACAGCCGAAACCAAGTTCAAAGAAAAAATAAAGACATAAAGAAACCCACAGCATAAAATGGGGTCTTTTGGAGTATGGAAGCTCACGACTTCAATCTGACACATAAAAGCTATCCCTAAATCACTAAGTCACTGAGCAGGAAGAGTGAAAGTATGATCGGTTCCTGGATCGTATGGGGATACAATGCCCAAAGATGGTTAGTTGGGTTTACTATAGCATGTAACATAAAAATAAAGATAAATTAATTCCATTCATCCAAACCAACCAAATAATGTATATAACCAAATACAAATACATTCATATATATTCCATGTTGGGATAGGGAACCAAGATTTCAAAACCTTAACCTAGGCTGTGTAGCTTTACCGCCATAAGTCCACCCACAAGATATATGGGTTCAGTATTACCCCTTGAACGGACCCCAGTTCATGTTAGCTATATGAACCAGAGATATCATATTTGGCTAGGGATTCCCTTATACCCTTCGCCCTCCATGATACATATATACATATATAGACTTAGGGGATTTCCTTGTACCCCACAAGTACACAGTCATTAATACCAACCCTCATGTCAGCAAATATGAGTTTCCAGTATCCATTCTTTGGACTCACACCTTCACGGCTAGCTTTCACAATCCCCATTATTGCCAAATTAAAATATTTAACACATAACCAAACCACCAATTCCAGGACTCAATTATTAAGACATTATTAAGTGGTATCATCAAACCAACTATATAGATCATAAGAAATTTCACTAGCCAACACTTAAGGGATTCCCATGTACCCCGCAGACTCTATTATTAAAATCACTTAGGGGATTCCCGTGTACCATACAAGGTTTTCATAGATCATTCACTTAGGGAATTCCCGTGCACCCCATAACATTTTCATAGATCATTCACTTAAGGGATTCTTGTGTACCCGATAAGAATCTTAAAACCATCCTTAACCATTTAACCATTTATACCATGAATTAATTTTAAGAAGCAAGCTAAGCAAAGTGATAATGCATAAACCAAAGTAAATTATGTAAGTGGGTGGAGTTTATTACCAATTTCCATGCTAAAAAAATCAACTTAGGGATTTCATTGTACCCATATTTCCATCCACCATTCCCATGCACCCCAATGCATATAACAACCATCAATTTAAGAACAATAGTTTTGAAAATATCATGAAAGAAGTATTTAACAATTTATATTAAGAACCCTCAACCTATAGTTCAAAACCCAACATCAATATTACATGAATAACACTTTAATTCACATAATTTTACAAAATTAACAATGATGGAAGAGTAGCATGCCTTAAAAACCAAGAAATATAGAGAGAAAACACCCTTGGAAGCCTCAACTGATTAATCTCTTGAAAACCCTAAGTGCTCTTGACCTTGAGAATTTGAGAGTATTTGAGAGTCTATTAGATGATTTTAGGAGGGATAAGGATAACCTAAAGAGGTTATAAGATGTGGGTTTCAAGTTGGACAAAAGTAAAAATGTCCAGAATACCCTTAACTTAAAATCTAGAAAAACATCGCCTTTGACTACGAGTCAACCCTTGACTCGTAACCCCTTCTTACTACTCGTAACCATGAGTCATAACCAGGAAAATATTATGAAGTACACAAACTGTTATCCTTATAAATCAACCAATCAACCCGTAATGAGACCCTATGTCTCATAAGGTCAAGTCATAATCAACACAGTCTCAAAATAGGTTAATCACTGGACTCCTTACAACTTCATCCCATGAATCGCAAGATATCCCTATGGCTCTTAGTGAGCCACTCGTACTTAGAGAATAATCAAGACACTAAGTTACTTAATTTGGTTACGACTCCCCTTAACGACTCATCACACACCCTAATGACTTGTGCCCTCCTGTCATAGCCAGGACAAAAACTCAACACCACATATAGATCACCTTACGACTAGGGTCACCTGACCCATTAAGACACCATACAACTCATGGTGTCAAGTCATAACCAAGGCAGTGAGCTCAAAGCTCATGAAGTTTTCAAGGGAAAAAATTTAGGGTATTTCAATTAGTTACTTAGTTAATTGATTACTTAGCAAGTAGTCTTTGTGGGTTTGATATTCGACTCTCTTAGAGCCACTATATTACTTGTCAAACCACATACACTTACGTGTGCACTAGTCTACAACAAAATACAAGGCAGGAATACTATTGTTTCTTAGATGGTTATTCAAGCTACAATCAGATAGACCTTGCTCTCAAAGATCAAGAAAAGACGACATTCACATATCCTTATGGCATATATGCTTCAAGTGTATACCTTTTGGGTTATATAATGCACCAGCTACTTTTCAACTTTGCATGATGGAAATCTTCTATGAGATGATGAAAGACATTATTTAATGTATTTATTGATGATTTCTATTTTTGATAACTCTTTTGAAGTATGTCTGCAAAATCTTGATAGGGTGCTTGCAAGATGTGAAGAGATGTATCTAGAACTTTATTGGGAGAAGTGTCGTTTCTTGGTTAGGGAAGGTATTTTCCTTGGAGATAAAGTATCCTGAAGAGGCTTAGAAGTTGATCGTGCCAAGATTGAGGTCATAGAGAAGCTACCCCTAGTTGTATCTGTGAAGGGTGTGCATAGCTTTCTTAGGTGTGTTGTGTTCTATAGTCTATTTATTAAGGATTTGTCCAAAATTTTGAGATCCATGTGCAAAATTTTTGAGAAAGGGGTAAGATTTTAATTTTATGATGATTATGTGAAAGACTTCAAAGCTTTGAAGAGAAAGTTGATTATGCACTTATATTGTTTTCTCCATAGTGGGAGTTACTATTTGAATTGATGTGTGATGCTAGCGATGTGCCTGTGGGAGCCATGTTGCAGCAGTAAAAAGAGAAGTCCTTTATTATGAAATCAATACTCTTGATGTAGGTCAATCTAATTACACGGTGACAAAAAAAGAAATGTTGGCTCTAGTGTATATGTTTGATAAGTTTCGGTCATACTTGGTGGGTGCCAAAGAGACTATGTACATAGATCATGCAACTTTGGGTAATTATTCAGTAATAATGATGCTACAACTTGGCTTATTATATGGATTTTGTTGTTACATGAATTTTATTTAGAGGTTAAAGATCGGAAGGGGTTGGAGAACTAAGTAGCAGGTCATTAATCCATGCAAGAGAGTTGGCAGCATGTTCTAGAAGATGGTAAGATTCAAGAAGAGTTTCATGATATACAAATCTTGGAATTGAGTGCCACAGAGCTACCTTGGTATGTAGATATCATGAACTTGATAGTTACCAGAGTATATCCACCTGAGACTACAAGTGAACAAACAAAAATGCTTTACTATGAGTCTCGATTCTACACATAGGATAAGCTATATTTGTTTAAACAGGGTCCAAACTAAGAAATCAAAAGATGTATACCAAAATGTGAAGCAAATCAGGTCTTATAGATTTGTAATTTGTCTCCTTATAGACCATCACGGTGGTGACCGGACAGCTCACAAAGTACTCCACTTCAGTTTTTTTTGGCCCAACTTATTCTAGGATGTAGCCAAATTTGCTAAAGAGTATGACCACTGTCAGCTTATGAGTTCTATTTCTAGGAGTCATGAGATGCCTTAGAACAATATTCTGTAAATGGAAATCATTATTGTGTGGGAAATATACTTCGTGGGCTATTTTACTCCTTCATATAAAAACACATACATTCTAATTGTAGTGGATTGTATCTCTTAGTGGGTGAAAGCAATAACACTCCCCACCCCTGACTCCAAGGTTATAGTTATGTCCATAAAGAAGAATATATTTGGAACCCCGAGAGCTATTAATAGTAATGGTGGTTCACACTTCATCAACAATTGGTTTTTGAATTTTTTGTTTTAGTATGGGGTAAAACACGAGGTTTTCATATCATATCCCCCAAAATAGTGGCCAAATTAAGGTATTAAATCATGAAGTGCAATAAAATTGCCGAAAATAGTAAATGCACAATGTAAATATTTGGCACTGAAACTTGATAATGCATTATGGGCATATAGTACAATGTTCAAGACTCCCATTAGGACATCATCCTACAAGTTAGTATTTGAGTAAGTGTGTCATTTTTCAATTGAGTTAGAACATCAAGAGTATTGGGGTGTAAAAAATTAAACCTTTATGTTGAGTTAAGCGGTCAGAAATGAATGTTACAATTACATAATTTTGAGGAATTAATATTGCATACCAACTAGAATACTAAGCTCTACAATGAAAAAACTAAGAGGTCGCATGAAAAAGATATTGTATCTCGCTTATTTGAGACCAGCTACAGGGTGTTGGTGTTTAATTCTAGTTTGAACTTATTTCTCAATAAGTTAAAGTCCAAGTGGTATGGCCCTCTTAAAGTAGTAAGGATGAATGTACATGGTGTTGTTGAACTTATTGACAACAAAAAATGAAAGACGTTCTTAGTGAATAGACAAAGATTTAAACATTATTGAGGTGAAGAAGAAGACAGACATAGGACGTCGAAGCAACTTTCTGATGAGTGATTATGAGCTGAGTCATCCCGCGTCGTTAAACCAAATACTACATGGGAGGCAACCCATGAATGTAATGTAATAGTGTAGGATTTCTATTAAAAATGATTAAGAAAAAAATGAAATAAAATATATGAGTCGTGCCCCAACAAAAACTTAGGCGCTTGGTGGGAGGCAACCCACTTTTCTAATTATCTTTTATTTTTCTAGTGATTTTTAGATGGTAAAAGGCAGGGAAGCATTGACAAAGAAAAGCTCAGAGTGATATTACACTAAGAACAAGTCCAGCCAAGAAATATTAGGTCAGCGCTGCAGAGCCCAATTTTTGGTTTCATTTTTTTTCTTATTTTTCAATTCATCAACAAGACAAAGGTATGATTTCATTATCTTTCAGCTTGGTGGAGTAATTCTTGAGCCATAATGATGATTTTCCTCTTTGATAATAAAAAATTTAGTCTATAAATTCTCTTCTTTTTGGTTCATTGTGATGTAATCTTAATCTTTCCCTTAAATGTGAGTTGGAATTTGGATTTGGGTGGATTTAGGGTCATTGCGATTTCAAATTCATGTTTATAATGCTAAAATTGATGAAAATTTATTTGGTTTTGTGTTATTTCACTTTAGTTAGTGTATGACATGAGTTTGAATTTTATTTTTGAATTGTTCTTGTGAAAAACTCCATGGTATTGGATTGTGGCTCGAATTATGGTGTGAATTGAATGCATGAGCATTGTGAGTTACTTTGAAAGTTGTGTTTGTTCATAAAATGTCTTTGTTCATTGTAGTTCTTGGGAGTGAGTTATTCATAAGGTGTGTGGGTATCATGTTTAGTTCAATCTAATAACGTTGTTTATAATAAAATCAAGTTGAATACCCGTCACATGGATTATAGATTGAAAATTACATAATGTGGAAATGCAATTGAAAGATGAAGTTTATACACTCGTTAATCATAGTTAGTAAGGAAAGTCTAGTACTCGACATAGAGACTAGTTAGAATTGGATAACAAACTAAGTGTGGGTTGGTTATGACCACCTGAGCTTGGTTGTGGTTCTCTAGTTGGGCTACACTAACCTTTTGTAAATTTGCATTAAGTTACAGAACCCATGGCACCTGAGTTAACAAAAGTCAAAATATTTGCATCCTCTTCGGGCTAAGGACAGAAAAGGGCCTGTACTGGTCAGGCCAAACTCTTTGTAGTCCATTTTCGTCCTCGATGTTGTTTGGATTGAAATCTATTGACAAAGATGACCAAAAATGGTATAAGAAGAATGATATGAAGAGAGATATGTCTATGGATAAGATTGATATAGAGAGATTAGAGGTTGAATACCCCAACTTTATGTCATGCATTGAGTAATTGGGGATGGGATTCATCTTCAATGATTAGAAGGATTATAACTTGGACATGGTGCATGAGTTTCTTGCTAATTGTTTGCCCAATAAGAGGTAAAATGATGTTCAAGTTTGTGGCAAGGATTTGCATTTTGATGAGGCATCCTTAAACACATTTTTAGAGACACCAAATATTAATCATAGAGTATTGCGAACATTGTTCAGTCAACCACCCTACCATTCTATTCATTACACTTTATGCAATTCTATGTCCATGGAAAGGTGGACAAGACACAACGACAAAGGATAACATAACACTTCCCCTTATGCATACTTCAACAAAGAAGCAAGAGTTTGGTTGAGAATTTTTTGTCCTTGCTTGATCCCAGTCTCCCAATTGTCCAACATCACTTGTAATCGGGTAATTTTATCTTATGCACTTACGACTAACAAAGTTAATAATGTGGGTGTTGTGTTGAGATCCTCTATGATGAAGGTAAGAGTAAAATATGGCTACAGGTACAGCTTTAGGGGCTTGATGAAATACTTCTTGAAGGATCATAGGTTAGAGGAAGACCTTACGGATTACAAGCTACCTCAAAGTTTGAGAGGCACTGATGTTTCACAGGTGAAGGAACCTGAATCTACCTTTTGGCTCGCTTTGACACATGTTAAGAGACTTGCACATAATGACAATGTCACTAGTTACACGTTTGGCATGCAACACTTGACTATGATGTGTGGAGGTCGATACTCTACAGAGGCTGTGTTGAAGAAGATTTAGGAAGGTACCCGCTGAGCAAGCATTTCAAGATCCAATCCCGCATTAGTCCTAACTTTTAGGAGTTACTAGATGATGATATATATATATACAGATAAGGATAAAAGAAGAGTTGATTTTGATGTAGACTCGGAGTTTGAGTCTGAGGCTGATGATGATGAGTACGAGGAGGAGAAAAGCCTAGGGAGTCTTTCCACCCATCTTTTATTTGCTCTTATATTTTGTTTGCACTGTGGACAGTTTTCCTTTGAAGTGTGGGATGGGGGGAAAGGCTTCCTATCAGTTTTGTGTGTTTTGGTATTTTGTTCCTTTGAACTGTTTAGGATTAAATAGTAGTTTTTAGGGGTTAGCTTTTTCAGGAGTAGTGTTCATAATAAGTCATAGTTTAATTATTTTCTCAATGATGGATGGTTGTTGACCGTCTTAACAGAAAATTAGTTATACGTAGTGAGTAGGAAGTGAAACCCATTTACTAAGTTTAGAATAAGTTCTTTTGTTAGGCCATATGATTGCATGATGCAAGTATGTTTAAATTGAAGGCGTGTTGCAATGAGGTGAATGACTATTTTAAGACACCTATGCTCATCACATGACTCATGTTTGATCTTGGCTTAATTTAAAATTCTTTTTATAGCTTGATTAAGAATCAATGGGGATCCATCTTGATTTGAATAGGTGTCTGTGTGTGAGGTTTAATTTTATTCCATGTTTTCATATGGGTGTCTATAACTTGATTGATTTGGTGGGTGGGGGGGAGAGGGGATATGAAGAATGTGGAATTTGAGAGGTGATAGAGGCATTTCTTTGATAGTCGTGTTTGATACCTTACTTTACCTACTCATAATACATGATCTTAATTATCCCCGTTGAGCCTTTATCCTGTTATTTGGTAGCCCCACATGTAGATTATTCCTTTTCTTTCACTTGGCCATAATTTGATTCAAAAATTCTAAGCGCTTTTTGTTGAAGTTAAGATGTTAAGGTGTATAAAACTAAAGAAAGAAGAAGAAAATAAATTAAATATGAATGCCCAATGTAATAAAAGTTTATGTGTTGATTGGAGGGGGAGTAGTTTATTGAAAAGAAAAAAAGTTTGATAAAAAGTTAGACATGTGTTGATAGAATACACTCTCCGCTAAATATATGTAAGCTAACTTAAAGATATGGGGCAAAACAAAGAAGAGTGTATATAAAATTAAGGGAAAACAAGTTGGTTGAAGACGGGCTTAATGAAAGTGTAATGTATTAAAACACTTAGGGAAGTTAGTCTCTATATCTATCCAAAATAGTTCCTACTCGTCGCTTAGCCTACATCACAATCCTTAAAGTCCTACTTTATCCTTAGTTTCAATATTATTTTATTAGTGGAGTACTACACTAAGGACAAGCCTATTCATCTCATGTTGCATGTGAATTCATTGTGAGAGTGAGCATATTTCTATTCATACACTCAATCTTCTGTTACTTTGCATGTTTGTGAGTTAAGTTGCTCGAACTCGGGTGCGGGTATCCTACACGGGTGCGAATCCGAGAGTCGGATTCGTCAAAATATAAATTTTAATATTCGGGGTGCGAATCCGAGTGTGGATACGGGTGCAAGGATTCAGTTAAAAAAAATTAAATATTATAAATATAGAGTTATAAAGATTTTAGTTAATTTGCTATTTTTAGTTATTTTTGTCTTTTGATTTTACTTTTTAATTAGGAATAGTATTTGTATTAAAAACTTTTTCCAAAAATATCTCACGTTTATTTACTAAAAATAAAAAATGAATATAATTCAGCATTTAAATTAATATGGTCAAAGTAATATACAATTAATACACCAACCGACATGAATCAATTTTGTTGAGGGACCGACACAGCGCTGGACTACTGGCACTAGATTAATTAATTATTAATAGAAAAATAATTAATTATTAATTAAAAATAGTACTAAAAAAAACTAGTATACAAAGGTTTCAAAACAGTCACTTTGACTTGAAAAAAAAAAGAAAAAACGTCACTGTGTCAAGGTCAACTGCGCCGATTTTTAGTACGATAATGATTTTTGATACCCTGAGGTGGTACGACAACTGCGCCGCTGGTTTCCGACGACGTCGAAGATGATTTCCGATGACGTTGACAATGATTTCCAGTGACAACACTTCAACAACGATGTTCGGGTGGTCGGAATTTTTCAGATAAGTTGCCGGTTAATTATTAAATTTTTCCCCTCATATTTCTTCTTCAGTTTGGTCAACGTTTTTGAAATTGGTTGACCGAATCAGAGGCGGCGAAAGCACCCGTCCCCGTCTCAGTCTCGTGTCGAGACGGTTTCGGCGGTAAAACAGTCGTGTCCCAGCAACATAGTTCATGAGTGTTATTGGGTAACTCTCTTATTGTGAGGGTGCATGTTTAATGATGAATAAGTGACTTATATAATATCTTGGTTGATTAAGGTGCATGAATTTGCTAATCTTGTACAGTCAATTCTTGAGGTCAGGAGATTTTGAATGGTCATTCATATGTTCAATGTTGCAAGCTGACATGCTAATTGTAAGGCTTGCTATTCATAGTTGACATAGTGGGTCTAGCTTGAATATTTTATTTCAATTAGTGATCGAAAGTGCTCTTGTTTAAAATAAGTGTGATGAGTCATTCGAGGACAAATTGATCCTGGTTCTACATTATCTTATGTTACTCCATTGGTTGTTGGAAAGTTCGAAAGAATATCCGAACTGTTAGTTAAGCCATTTGAAGTGTCCACACCGGTTGGGAAATCTATTATAGCTAGAAAGGTTTACCGAAACTGCATAGTAACTGTTTGTGGTCGTGATACGATGGCTGATCTTGTGGAATTAGAAATGGTAGATTTTGATGTTATAATGGGTATGGACTAGTTGGCGTCTTGTTATGCCACAATTGATTGTTGCACGAAAAAGGTAAATTTTCATTTTCCAAATGAATCAGTCCTTGAATGGAAAGGTGAAATTGGCGCGCCAAGAGGTAGTTTTATTTCTTATTTTAAGGCAAGAAGAATGATTTTCAAGAGTTACATATATCATTTAGTTAGAGTAAGGGATACAGAAGCGGAGCCACCAACTCTTCTCGTTGTTCCAGTGGTAAATAAATTTTCTGATGTATTTCCTAAAGATCTTCCAGGTTTGCCTCCTGAACGAGAAGTAGAGTTTGGTATTGATATAATACCAAGCACCCAACCAATCTCCATTCCTCCGTATAGAATGGCCCCAGCAGAATTATGAGAATTAAAAGAGCAATTGAAAGATTTGCTAGAGAAGGGATTCATAAGGCCTAGTATGTCCCCCTGGGGAGCACCAGTGTTATTTGTGCGCAAAAAGGATGGCTCGCTGAGGATGTGTATTGATTATCGACAATTGAATAAGGTGACTATTAAGAATAAATATCCTCTCCCAAGAATTGATGATTTATTTGATCAGTTACAGGGCACCAAGTGCTTTTCTAAGATTGATTTGAGGTCAGGTTACCACCAAGTAAGGGTCAAAGAGAAGGATATACCCAAGACAACTTTCCAAACACGGTATGGTCATTATGAGTTTCTAGTTATGTCATTTGGGCTAACAAATGCACCCACAGCTTTTATGGATTTGATGAATAGGGTGTTTAAGCCATTCCTGGATGTATTTGTGATAGTTTTTATAAATGATATTCTAGTTTATTCTAGATCAGAAGAGGACCATGCCAATCACTTACGACAGGTATTGCAGACTCTTCATGATTGTAAGCTTTATGCAAAGTTCTCTAAATGTGAGTTTTGATTAAAGTCGGTGGCATTTTGGGGTCATATTGTATCTAGTGAAGGGATAAAGGTTGATGCTCAAAAGATAGAAGCTGTGAAGAACTGGCCTTTTTCTCGGGTTGGCCGGTTATTATGGAAGGTTTGTTGAAGGCTTTTCTTCCATTTCAGCACCCTTAACCAAGCTAACCCATAAAGAATCCAAATTCCAATGGAATGATGCTTGTGAGAAGAGTTTTCAAGATTTAAAGAACAAGTTGATTTCTATACCCGTGTTGGTACTTCCAGAAGGCACTGAAGGGTATACAGTGTATTGTGATGCTTCCAGAATTGGTTTAGGGTGTGTATTGATGCAGCATGGTAAGGTAATAGCATATGCTTCTAGACAATTGCTGCCACATGAGAAAAATTATCCTACATACGATCTTAAGCTGGCAGCAGTTATTTTTGCTTTAAAGATATGGCGCCACTACTTATATGGGGTTCATGTTGATATATATACTGACCATAAGAGCTTGCAATATATTTTTAATCAGAAGGATCTAAATTTAAGGCAGCGTAGATGGCTTGAACTATTAAAGGACTACGATGTTGATATCTTGTACCATCTAGGGAAAGCAAATGTGGTAGCTGATGCGTTAAGTTGTAAGGGTATGATGGCGCCTATAGAAAGGCAAGGGATGATTAAAGATCTTCACCAGTTAGCTAGTTTGGGAGTTCGCCTTCTTAAAACTCCGAATAAAGAGCGTATCGTACATAATGCTACAGAATCTTCATTAATAGCTAAAGTGAAAGAGAAGAAATATGCAGATCCTATTTTATTACAGCTTAAGGAGAACGTTCAGAGTGGTGCGACCAAGGCATTTGAGCTTACGCGAGAAGGAGTACTTCAGTGCCAAAATCGAGTATGTCTGCCGGATGTAGACGGGCTAAGAAAGAAGATTATGACAGAGGCACATTGTTCAAGGTATTCCATTCATCCAGGATCAACCAAAATGTATCAAGATTTGAAAGATATGTATTGGTGGAATGACATGAAGAAGAGCATTGCAGAATTTGTAGCTGAATGTCCAAATTGTCAAAGAGTTAAAGTTGAGCACCAAAAACCCGGAGGTTATATGCAATGCATTGATCTTCCAAGCTAGAAGTGGGACATGATCAACATGGATTTCGTTATTGGTTTGCCTCGTACATCCCAGAAGTTTGATTCTATATGGGTGATTGTTGATAGGCTTACCAAATCCGCATATTTCCTACCAGTTAGGACCACTTACACAGTTGAAGAGTATGCGACGCTGTACATTAAAGAGATAGTCCAATTACATGGAGTTCCAATCTCTATTATATCAGATCGGGGAACCCAATATACCGCAAACTTTTGGAAGTTTTTGCAGAGGTGTTTGGGAACACAAGTGAAGTTGAGTACAGCTTTTCACCCTCAAATAGATGGACAAGCAGAATATACCATCCAAACACTTGAAGATATGCTACGAGCTTATGTAATAGATTTTAAGGGCAACTGGGATGATCATTTACCACTTATTGAGTTTACCTACAATAATAGCTATCATTCAAGTATCAAAATGGCACCATATGAAGCTTTATATGGAAGGAAGTGGAGATCACCAATAGGATGGTTTGAAGTAGGTGAAACTCTTTTGTTCGAACCGGATCTTGTTTATCAAGCCATAGAGAAGGTTAAAGTAATTCAGCAACGACTGAAAACAGCCCAAAGTCGACACATGTCATATGCGGATAGTAGAAAGAGAGGACTAGATTTTTCTATAGGTGATTGGGTATTTTTAAAGGTATCACCAATGAAAGGGGTAATGATATTTGGTAAGAAAGGGAAGTTGAGTCCACGTTATATAGGCCCGTATAAGATCACTCGAAAGTTTGGACAAGTTTCATATGAATTAGAGCTACCCTAAGAGCTCTCATCAGTACATACGGTATTTCATGTGTCAATGCTTCGAAAGTGCATCAGAGATCCATCACATATCACTTCTACTGAGGATGTGCAAGTTGCGGAAGATCTTACCTATCAGGAAGTGCCTATTACTATTCTAGATCGCCAAGTTAAGAAGATGAGAAATAAAGAGATAGCATCTGTGAAAGTACGTTGGAGAAATCGTCAAAGGGAAGAGATTACATGGGAAGCTAAGAAAGCAATGAAATCTAAGTACCCTCATTTGTTCAAAGATGAAGAGGAAGTTCAAGAAACGGAGTTATAACATTAACAAGTAAGTTTTGTTTTTTATATATGCATAGTATTTATATGATGATATGAATATTAATGATGGACTTGAACTTGTTTCGGTTGAATAACTACGCTAACATTCGAGGACGAATGTCCTAAAGGGGGGAAGGATGTAACACCCCATATTCAAGTACGTGTATTGGCGTATTCAAGTACGTGTATTGGTCTTATTTATATGGAATTAAATTTTTTTATTTTATTTATACCGGAATTTGCCCGTCGATGGTTCCATGCGAAGGTTATTGAATAAGCTTTCCAACGATATAAATATTTCCAAAAATGGATAGGTTTCAGATATAATCAAGCACGTTCGAAACTATAAAACGGTGGCCGGGATATTTGGGAATAGTAAATGTGCAGGAAAATTTCCTGCACACAAACTACTGAGGCCAGCCGAATTTTTGGGTCAAATTTGAACGATCATAACTCCCTTAATATAATGAACTGGGAGGGCTGCGACCTAGGAAAACAAAGATCTTTGAGTCTTATTTCTAATTCAATTGGTTTCATCCAAATCCAACGTCTAAGTAAGGAGTTATACTCGTTTTACTTCAGCCTATCAAAATAGATTTTTAGGGTCAACTTCAAATGACCATAACTCCTTGTACAGGACGAACTGGGTGGACTACTTTATATGAAATGAAATCCCTTTGAATTATACTTCCAACAATACCAATTTCACCCAAATCCGATATCGGAGCAAAGAGTTATGGTCGATCTACTTTAGCTTATCAAAAGAGTCCACCAAAGGACAGATTTGAGATTATTTAAATTTTAAAGGCATTTTGGTCATTTCCTACTATATTATGGACGGGAATATGTGTATATATACATGTATATGAGTACAAAAACTCATTTTCATCATCAATCATTGAGAAAGAACAAACCCTAGCCAAATTTGACCTTTAAATTATTTTTGATTCAACCGTAGAAATTCCAAAGTAATCTGATAACTGCGTTTGTCATCTCGAGAGCTTCGAACGGCACCTATTATTTGTGCAAACAGGATTGCATAATCAAGAGGTGAATTCTAAGGTATGAATATTGTTTTCCTTTGTTCTTTTCCATATGTATATGTGTGATAGAGGATTATATGTATTGGTTGTTATTGAAAGGTGATGGAAATAGGGTTATGGACTATTTTGCATGGTTTGGTTGTATTGAATTGTGGAAGGTGGATATGGTAATTGAGTTTTGGAATGTGGATATAGTGATATACTATTGAATTGATGATTATTTATGTCTATGGCGCAATTTGGTTTGATGGATTGGTTGGAAGGATAAATGAATCCAAACTTGATATTGGAGGATGTTGTATGAATATGCATGGCATGTGAATGTAATTGGAGTATAAGAGGGTTAAAGTGACACCCTTTATGGTGTAATTAAGGCTTACTACTCAACCACTAGTTTGGTGAATTCAAATAATTGAATTGTGACGTTTGGTTGCTAATACTAGATTGCTATATATGTTCATTGTAGATAAGTAATCCGAAAAGACGGGAAGTCCATTTGGGACTAGTATTGAAGGGTGACAGTCAGGTATGTAAAGCATACTCTATACCATATCTTTGGCATAAAAGTGAACAATTGTTCTATTAAGAAAGTTTCCAAAGTTATTCAATAACATGTGATCCATAATGGTTTTGTATGATGTCCTACGTTACCAATGAACTTGTTTCCACCCTACAAGATGTCAAGACATTCCAATACTTACTTGTTTTCCAAGTCTTATATGTTTATTGCACTAATGAATGTCAGAAGGTATCCGGTTACTCAAACAAGATCCATGTGCTATTAATGACTCCAAAACGTTTCATTGATATACCAATAAGTTCCTACTTCATTGTTATGGCATTGATGACTCTAAAAAACTTCATTGATATGCCAATGAGTTCTTACTTCATTGTTATCGCATTGATGGTCTATTTATATGTCTCTTATTGATGTATCATTGTTTTAAAGTATCAAAAATGTGGTGTCGAACGAATAACAATATCAATGATTAATTGAACTAAGTGATGGAAGTTCTCTATTATCGGGTGGTATCCCAGGGGAATAAGCCTATCATGGATCGATCCCTATTTATGTGTTTATGGGTGGTATCCTAGGGGAATATGCCTATCATGGGTCAATCCTAGTTGATATGTACTGGAGGCAGCCTAATGGTCACAGTACAGTACAATAATGATTACAAAGATGATAAGAACGAAGGTAAAGTGATTGAACAAATACAATGTACAGGTTGTCACAGGTTCTAGTAAGTGTGGTTCACTCCTATTACGATTTATTCACTTATTTCTGATTTCTATTGAGCTCCTATATCATATGTGATTATCTACAGCTTTACATACTCAGTACATATTTCGTACCCCCACGGGGGACCTGCATTTCATGTTGTAGGCACAGGTACCTCAGCTTATACACCACACAAGTAGGAGCCAAGATATCCAGCTGTTTTTGCTCCAGTTTGCTTTGGGGCTTTCCGTGTCATATCCAGTCACTTTTGGTA
This sequence comes from Capsicum annuum, assembly GCF_002878395.1. Classification (NCBI taxonomy): domain Eukaryota; kingdom Viridiplantae; phylum Streptophyta; class Magnoliopsida; order Solanales; family Solanaceae; genus Capsicum; species Capsicum annuum. Next base: position 4,129,126 of record NC_061116.1, read on the forward strand.
TTGTATAGAAGTTAGTTATATGGCGGGGTGTGTCCCGACCTTAGTTAAACTCTGTGTATTATCTAGAGGCTTTGTAGACCTAATGTACAGTCAAGGTGGTGTTTTGTTAATAGACGTGATGGCTCCAATGGCCAAGTATTGTATATACATATATATGTGTGCTCGAGCTTATACAGGCGATTATTTCCTTTTATACGCGACTTGATGTTGTCCGAATTTTGAGTTGTCATAGAGGTATGTATGGAAAGTATAAGGTTATGAGCTGATTCTCCTGGGCCTCCTCGGTTATGGGTGTCGGTCCGCCCCAATAGGACTTGAGATGTGACATATACTGACGCATACTTTCCTCTTGCACTATGGTGTTTTATACTATAGGTTCAGAAGCACGGAATCCAGAGCACCCTTAGCAGTTCAGATTCAACCAGCAGCAGTAGACTTAGAGTGAATCCTCATCATTTGAGGATGTTCCTTATTTTATTATTGCATTAGATTTAGCATTTCAGTAGATGGAGTTAGTTGGGGGATTGTCCCATCAACTCCTTATTCAGATAGTTTAAAGGGTTTTTTTTTTCAGACTAGAGTATTTCAGACAGTTGTTTTAGTTTTGGTATTATTATACTTTATTCAATTTTATTTAAGTATTAAACCCTATGGCAGTTTGTGCCAGTTTTCCACAATTTTACAGTATATTATTCAGTGCTCAGTTACAAATATCAGTTACGGGCTAGCTTGTGGTCCTTCGGGGTCACAAGCACCGTGTAGCGTCTGGGGCGTTATAATATATGTGCGTGTATGTATGTATGTATGTGTATATATATATATATATATATATATATAGTATATATATACATATTAATTATTTAGTGAAGGTATATTAATGACCTAAGATAAACTAACCGTTAATTCATCTAATTAGTGTATGTGAAATACGTTATATATTATTATGGGGTAGTATATTAAAATCATGTATGTGATGTTTATAGTACTTATTTGAAAGTTGATAGACAAATATATATATATATATATATATATATATATATATATATATATCAATGAATTTTTAATTGTGATTTTAATTTATATATATAAATTATAAAATTCATTGATATATATATATAATATCATAATTAAATGCTAATTAACCAAAAATTTATCGTAAATTGTAAAATTCATTGATATTATTATACGATTGAGTAAGTATACTACTCGTGTTATTTTTATAAATATTATAGAATTTATTAAAAAATTAATTTAATTTATTAATTTATTGATTTATTAATTGTAGTAATTAAAATATTTTATTATTATTATTTTATTAAAAACCGACCACATGTGGTTGGTTTTCTGATTTTTTTTTAAAACCAACCACATGTGGTCGATTTTTATTAAAATATCCAGAAAACCGACCACAAGTGGTTGGTTTTCAATAAAATAATAAAAAATATATTTTAATTATATAAGTCCTACCCAATCCCACCCCCACATGACCCAGCCTGACCCGACTTAAACTAGCCTAAGTCGACCTAAACACACACACACAAAAATCATGAACACACACTAAAATACCCTAAACACACCTAAAATAATTTTGCTACTCATTTTCCAATCGTAAACACACTGCTCCAGCGACTGCTTCGAGGACAACAGCTCAGCTCAGTATGAATTTTGTTTTCTTTTGCGAAATTTATGTTTTTTGAGGTTGATTTATAGGTGCATTAGTTTATATAATTGTGAAATTTATAATGGTGAAGATTAGGTTAGTTTGAACTAGTTTTTTTTAGCTCGTTTGTAGCTAGAATTTTGTTTAGTTATTTTCCTGATTTTTTTAGCAGCTTAGCAATTATACACAGATAATTGTTTGAACTAGTTTTGCTTGTTTAGCTTCTTGTTTTAGATATGATTTTTTCTTGATTGAAGTTATTGATTGTATAAATCCTCAAAGTTGGAATCTTTAATTGTGATTTTGTAAGATTCTTGAATGGATTTTATGGTTTAACTTGTTTTTTATGAGGGTTTAGCATGTTGTCTTTAAAGTGAATGGCTTTACTTTTATGGTTTAGCACTTTAGCTTGCTGTTTTTTATATGAGTTTTGCTAAATCACTCAAAGTTGGAATATTTTATCGTGATTTTTTTAGGTTCTTGATTCGGTGACCGGTTATCTCTTTCACTTTAATTTAGCCCAAGCAAAGGTAAGTTAATTTCTCTCGATTTACTATTGTTGTTATCTTTTTTTTATTATTCATATTGAAGTCTAGTGAAGCCGTGTGTGGCCTTGTTCAATTCACTAGCATTGTTGTTATCTTTTTGTTATTATTCATATTGAAGTCTAGTGAAGCCATGTGTGGCCTTGTTCGATTCACTAGCATTGTTGTTGACATCTTATAGGTCTTGTTGTTGCTTGTTTCTTGAATGTGGTTTTGTTTTGATACTTAGTCACTTGAAAATGGTTAAGTGAAGGAACTTTAAAGGGGATTTTTTTATTTTGAATGTGGTTTGGTAGGTGAATTAAGATAACGCTCAAACTACACCTCTCTTACGAGAATGTAAGCGATCATTGTCAATATATAAACCAACTAGGTTAGGGTCGAATCCCACAGGGAATAGGGTGTGAATTTGAGTTATCTACGGTTTAATCAACTGATAGTTACCAGTTTCCTATGAATGGGGGTTTTTAGAAGTGTAACAAATAATTACTTCTCAGTTCAGTGTTTGAAATCAATATGATAAGGAAAACCAGAGTTATGTTCACTATGGGTATTGGGATTTGACAGACGCTAGTAATTGTTCAAGATTCTTGTGGTAGGTAGGAACAACAGATTATCCTTGTCGAAGTTATGTCTAAATGTTTCTCAACCTATTTAGACACTTAATCACATAATTCTCTCGAACTTAGGGAATTTATATTTCATAACAGGATGTTATCCCAAGTTAATTAATCTTGTTACAACATTAATTATTAAATGGAAGTTTAATGCTTCCAAGTCCCTGTTAATAATTCACTTCTTACTAGGGTTGATATCTTATCTCAAGAAAATCACCCGTAAGCAAAGTTTATTGTTTGCAACCAATATTCAGCATGTAAAATAATGGAATTAACAAGAAATTCCTACCACCGTTAGAATCTTGAACACTTAGTTACGTTACAAACCCAAACCCATAGATCCCACAACTTTGGTTAGGGAAATTTAGCCACTCATAATAAAATAAGGAAGATAACAAGTTGAATTCATAATTCGATAGATGATCTTACAGCAAAATGAATAGCAACCAGTGTTTCTCAGATTTGATCACAGTAGAAAATTCCAAAACAGTTATAATAATCTCTCTAAAGAATTAAAGTCAGAAGATAGAGAGAAAAGTTCTTAAAATATGAGTTCCAGTTGTCCAAGATCATGAATGAAAACCCTAGCATATGCTTTAAATACTTCAGTCTAATTATGGAAACAAAATCATAGATCACAATATTTTCTCAAATAGGTGACGACGTGTGTGGTGATTTATCTAGAGTCTGACGGCTTATCAGGAATGTCGCCAGCTCCTCTTCACTTTGATAATCTCTGCCTTGGGCTGACGATGAGGCTTAACGGCTTATCAGACATGTGACGACTTATCAGAGATGTCATCACTTCTTCACTTCAAAATCCATTCCCTTCCTAAGCCTGACGACGAGCCTGATAGCTTATCACACTTCTGACGGCCTATACAGATGTCGTCACACATTCCAGCTGAAGGACATTCTCTGTCTAAGCCTGACGATGACTTTGATAGCTTATCACAAGGCTGACGACTTATCAGATAAGTCGTCAGCTATTCTTCCTTCTCTACTTGCTCAGAAATCAACTTTTTTACTCTCATAACTGTTGATTCTCTTGTATCTCAACTTTTACTACAATATCAAAGCAAAAACAATCAAAAACGATAAAAGTTTCTTAAGACTTCACAATTATTCTCAGTTAAAAGCCTCAAATATGTTAGCATCTACTCACACATCAACACCCTCAACTTAAAACAATTGCTTATCCTCAAGCAACTAAAATACAACCAAGAAGATACAATGCACATTCAGCAGTAAACCATCCATATTATCTCAAAACATCTTCACCATCTCCAAGGTCAATCAATTTAAAAACAACTATGTATGTTATTGAAGAACAACAATGTGACACACAGGATTCAAGATATAGCATCAGTTCAGCAACAACAACCATGCATGTACCAAGAATACACTATCCAAACAAGTTAGTACTTAGCAATGTAACCAGTGTGCCCTTACTACAAAGAAGTCCCACTTTACTTATATCAGACATCACTTCTGTAACCATGGGGACAATCAAAAGACACTCACTCTCAAAATAAGGCTCCAATCAATGTATGCTGAATACCATAGGCTTGCCCTTATTTTCATTACCAAGATTTCCAGACAGGTCAACTAGGATCACTATAGGTCTTCTCTTTGGCTTGTAATGTAGCTAGGGGCTGGTATGATACTCGATGATATTTAAAGTGACTAAGCCTCCTTGACACTACACTAGCTTTTGGGGTCTCACTCATTAGCCTTTTTTTATTCTTCTCTTTTCTTGATCACACATATTCAGGATGGGTGCGATCCTTTCTATAATAACTTCTTCTTTTTCACAAATTTTCTTTTCTTGTTCTTTTCCACCGCACCCAGCTTTTTATTTTTTTCTTTTATTCTACCGTTCTTCATACTCATTTTACATCACGCACCCCTATGATAGCCACCCTCAACTTAGGCCATTTTCCTAAGTCAAGGTGCACAATGTCCAAGGAGGACCAAGGCCAAAATAGGTTCATTATGATATAAATGAGATGATGATAGGTGTCATAAAAAGAAATAGGCTATTCAAGCTCAAAACAGGGATCAAGAGATATTATGCATATAAGGATGGTCATTTAGGCTAATGTGGTCTAACATTAAAATAACCTATGATCCTTTCCTGACCCCTATCCTTCAACCTAGGTAAGACTAATCGGGCAAGTTCTAGATTCGACATACAAAGGGAACTAAGTAAAATGTCACATGCACATGGCACACAAGTATATCACAAGTTACTACTCATCCAGTTCATGCAATTGTTTAGCAATGGTTATCAAGTCACTAGAACTAATACCATACAAAGATGCACAGTGGTCACATTAGATGCAAATCATATAGGTAAAGAATTAGACCATTTAAGAGGTGTTTACAAAATAACAAAACCGTGTTAACTGCCTCAGGTACTTGTATTTCTCCTAATCAACTACAAAATATTACAACAATAACTCACCCTACACCCTCAACTTAAAATCAAAGAAAAACTAATCTAAGGGTTAGGGGATACCTGGAGTAGATCAAGCTCGGGGAGCATGGGTCCTTGACCCTACTGCTGCATCCTCAGCTGCCTTATCTCCATCTGGAGTCTCTCTCTGTTCTAACGTATCTGGCCCAGCAGTTTTTGGGGGCCTACTAGTTAAGGCACATACGTCACTCACTCGGATGGTTGCCTCCTATTTCTCACTGTCAACTAAGGACTCGATTATCGCTTTCTTCGTCTCCTCTTTTTCAGCCTTCTTTTTCACCTTTTTCTCTGCTTTTCTTTCTTCATTTCTATCATCTCTCTCTCTCTTACCCTTACCTTTTTTCTCGCCCTTCTTCTTCTTTTTCTTCACTGGTTCCCCCATGAGATCAAGCAATAGGATTTCACCTTCAGACTTATCAACAACTGGATCTACCAACACCATAAGTTGGTGCAGCTGTAATACCCCAATATCTGCCTTTACCTTGTCCAGGGTTGCTCTAAATTGTGCAAGGTATGAGCCTAATATTTCTCGTACTCGTGTATTGAAATGGTTTTCTAACTCATAAATCCAATCGAGCAAGGCTCGAAAGGGCTTCAGTGCGACCTTAATCCTCTTGTCTACCGCAAAGGCAAATTGTTTGGCAAAAAGTTGGAACTGAGCCTCGCACCACTTGGCTTGTTTTGCAACTCTCCTAAAATTCATCGGGTTGAAAGTAAATTCTGTGGTAAACACAGCAGCTGATGGATTTGTTTTGTTTCTAGGCATTGATTTTACTATTGCTGAGGATGTCGGTGCTATAGCTTTTCAGAATACTGCACCGCTATATTAGGTTAGGTGCTGAGCTGGTACCTGTAATTGGTGGATCTATTTCAGCCACTGCTCTTCTATCAAGTGTCAGCCTCAGCTAATTTTCTGCATATTAGATAGGGTTGTGGGTTTTCTTTGTAGGCAGTTCGTTGTCTATCGCTGCAACTTCAGGTACATTGGCTGCCTGACACAACCTCATGATTAGACAAGGGAAAGGATATGCCGTGTCGGGTCTTGAGACCCAAATTTTCATCTTCTCAGCAATGATCTCTCCAAAGTTCAAACTAATTTTAACCATAAGACTTGTGACCAATATTGCTCTATCATCTCTAATGATGTTATCTGCCTCAGTAGGCATCAAATAGGTGTGTATTACACCCCACCAGAACCTTGCCTCTTGAGTCAGGGAGGCCTTGAAAATCCTTTCATTCGGGTTGGTCAGCCATTCAGGTTTCTCTTCAGCTATTAGAGTGGATAACCAAGACCGTTGATTTGCACGATGCTTCAACCAAGCATAGAATATAGGTGAAGTGGCCTGAGGAGTAAATTTGGGGCCATGAAGAAATCTGTTGATTGTTGTTTCTGAGATATCCACCATCACACCCCATACTGGAACTTTATCCAACAAAGGTTGATCCACTGATTTCTCTCCTTCTTTGCATATGTTCTCTAGTCGAGCCTGATATTTTGCATAGAACTCCAAAAATAGTGTAGGGCAAAATAAGCTTCCTCGTTTCACGGTCCATCCCAAGTCATAGTCTCAAAATTTCTGCTCTATTTCAGGCTGTTTGGTCAACCCAGTAGTGATGATCTTCTTTTCTTTAAATATTGGCCTTTTAACGGTTCTTCTTTTAGTTCTGAGAAGCCCATCATAGAAGATTTTGTATGCCTTGGGAATTTGCCACCTATCACTATCTCGAACTTTGAGGTTCTTGTATTTAACCAGAGTTCCCCAAATCATAGATTCTTCATCATCCTGTTGCTCAGCAAAAAGGGACTCAGATAATGGTCCTTCAGATTCAGGTTGCTCAGAATCAGCATGCTCTAAATCAGGCTCCCCAGACTCAGAATGCTCAGACTCAGGCTACTCAAAAGTCGTACTGTCAGGTGGTGTTGTTACTTTAGTATCACCTTCTTCACTCTCCTCCACCTCAACTGGTGGAGGTAGCGAAGGCTCTTTTGGGATTTTCTTTTTCCTTTGCTTCCTGATCAGTGACTCCTCCCCATTATAATCGGATCTCTCATTGAAGAGTCTCCGAGGTACACTTCCCTTTATCACATTCTTTGTAGGTTTGGTGCTCTTTAATTTGGGTGCAATTATAAGACCTGATGAACGACTTTCACTTGGTTACCGAGTGAAGAAGAGTTCGCAGATGAAAAAGGGTCCTTAATTTGTTTGAATTCAAACCCACTCTCACAAGAAAGGATATTTTTCTTATTTTACTTGGAAATATTCTTTAAAAAGAAAGGTAATAAACTATCTATGGAAGGAAATAAAACTTATTGGAGAGAGCAAGGAGTATGCGGGAAGGTGAAAAGGTTGAATGGGCTGGATCGGATCTTTTTTTTAATTCGAGGCCCAAATTTCACCTGATAGCTTATAGATGTCTGATAAGTCGTCGATGATGTTGTCAGCTCAAGGTGGTATGTTGCCTCATTTTGAATTCTCTGACTCCATCTCTGACAGCTTATCACAGGTGTGATAGCCCATCACAAACATCGTTAGCCTTAACAGAACATGTCTCAATTTTCTTAAGCTGACTACATCTATTTCACCTTCTTTGTACTAGAACCTAAATACAAAAATAAAAATACTTTGCTTGAAAACATAAAAACTTTGGGATGCCTCCCAATAGCACCTTATTTAGTGTCGCGGCACGACTCAGCTATCTTGACTACTCAGACTTTGTCAAGACAACCTGCTGATACCTCTTTACCATCTTCATAGAATATATCCACAGTTGAGAAAACACTCACCTCCTTTTGCTGTGTCATGGGTGAGTGCATTGTGAATCTTACTTCTTTATCATTGAGCCTAAACTTCATCTCATTCAGCTCCAAGTCTAATATCACTCTCCCAATCGCGAGGAATGGTCTACCCAAAATAATGGGTACTTTAAAGTCCACATCACAGTCAAGGACTACAAAATCAGTAGAAAGTATAAAGTCGGCCACCTTTACCAATACATCATGTAGTATTCCTATTGGCCGCTTTACAGACTTATCCGCCATCACCAGCCACATGTTTGTTGGGGTCCAATCTCCCAAACCCATCTTTCTATACACGACTAGTGGTATCAGATTTATGCTCGCCCCCAGATCACATAGGGCCTTAGAAATATCGAGAGGCCCGATTGTATATGGAATAGTAAATGCTCTAGGGTCGGCCTTCTTTTGCACTAAGATCGTGTAGAAATGACACTGCAATGGTGGAGATTGTCCAGTGACTCATACCTTACTGCCCTTTTCTTTGTCAATAGATCCTTCATAAACTTAGTATATCCTATCATTTGCTCCAGTGCCTCAACCAATGGCACATTCAATGTTAATTTATTAACCATTTCCATGAACTTGCTAAATTTTACGTCATCAGTTTTTTCTTCAATCATTGAGGAAATGGAGATGATGGTTTTGGAATAGTGGTAACCACTACCTCCTTCACTTTTCCCTTTTCTAAAGCATCAGTGGGGTTGTCCAGCTTCTCTGCCTCTACTGGTCCACCTTCTTCTGGTTCATCATCAACTACCTTATTAACTACATTTTTTCCCATAGAAAGGTCAGGTAATATCTTACCACTTCTAGTGGTAATCACCATACATGAGTCATCATTCCGTAGATTCTAGATCGTATCACTAGGTAATGTTCCACTTTTCCTCTGGTTCAGCGTTACAAAGAGTTATCTCATTTGTTGTTCTAGTTATTTGATCGTAGTAGAGTGCGAGTTTACCAACTGACTAATAGAGGACAGATCGGTCTTCATGGTAGTCACCCCTGAGTTGGTAGCCTCCACTCTCTTTAACAATTTATCCATTATGTACTCCATGGACATCTTTTCAGAACTTGTTGTAGTAGCCTTACGATTTCCAGGAGGGACATATAGCCCGCTCCTATCATTATTGATCCTCCAATTTCCTTGATCTTGATTCTTATATCCAGCCTTGTCATAGTAAGTCCAACCTTGATTTCCTCGTCTATTGCCTCAGAAACCCACCTGATTGTTTATATAGTTTGCCTCTTCTTTTGAGTCAGACTCCACTTTTCCCTACGATCCCACAGCCTTCACTTTCTAAGTTTTACCTGATAGTATATGCTAAGTTAGAAAGTCCATCTTGTTTTTAGGTGAGCCATGTCTTGATCATGTTTCTCGTCTCTTCAGCATTGTTTCGTAGTCATACCCACAGAAACAGTGGGGCTTGCTACCATAGAGTCTCTGGTATGCCATGCCTGACTCTGTTTGGTTATTCTCTCTAGTATTTATGAAGCCTCTGGGAATGTAAGATCAACAAATGAACCACCAGCACCATTATCTATAATTGGTTTTGTCACAGAGTTAAAAGCCCTGTACAAAGTCTCCATCAAGTGTATGTCTATCATATGTGGTTCGAACACTGTGTGAGCTTCTTTTTGAATCTCTCTCAGGTTTCATGCAAGGCTTCAGTTAGGAACTATCTAAAGTTACTGATCTCATCCCTCAACTATACCCTCTTGGAAGGTGGAAAGAACCTTTCTAGAAAAGCTCATTTCAACTGCCTCCAATTGGTGATAGAATCGGGTGTCAGCTCATTAAGCCATAATGTTGCCTCCCCAGACAAAGACAATGGAAATAATCTCAAATGGATAGCATTTTGACCCACTCCTGGGTTATCAAAAGATTTAAAGATGGTGACAAAGTTCACCAGATGCAAGTTCGGATCATCCCTAAGAAGGCCACCAAACAACCCCTTCAAATTAAGGAGTTGAATCATAGTACTCGTAATATTGAATTTTTCCCCAGGTGCTAACGGTGGAGGAATAATTGCACCCGTTGCACTTGCTCCATCCATTCCATCATCTTCATCATTGAGGTCATACTGGACCGGCTGGTGATCTTTTCTTCCTCAGAATGGATGGTTCCTATTAGTATTACGTTGTACTGGTGCAGCTATTTTCTCTACATGCCTTGGGTTACTAGGGTTCAGCAACTCCTCATCTCCCAAATCTTCATCCTCAAGATTTGGATGTCGTACTTGTTGATCGACATTCTACACATTCACCTAAGCTCTAGCTAAGGCTGCTAACCTGTCAGCCTTCTGTTGGTTTGCCATTCTGCCGATTAGATGCAGTTCTAGATTAAATGGTAATAATGGTCCTCCAAAACTTTTGGTTCTTGGCATACACCACAAAAGTCCTGACGAAAATAAAAACAACAAATAAACGTAAAACTAGGAAACTTGACTAACAGTCAATTTGCGCACACAAACTTTAATTTACAACTGTATTCCCCAGTAACAGCGCCATTTTTGATAACGCTCAAACTACAACTCTCTTATTAGAATGTAAGAAATCGTTGTCAATATATAACCCAACTAGGTTGGGGTCGAATCCTACAGGGAATAAGGTGTGAATTTGAGTTATATGCGGTTTAATCAACTGATAGTTACCAGTTTTCTATGAATGGGGGTTTTTGGAAGTGTAACAAATAATCACTTCTCAGTTCAGTGTTTAAAATCAATATGATAAGAAAAACTAGAGTTATGTTCACTATGGGTATTGGGATTTGACAGACGCTAGTAACGTTTCAAGATTCTTGTGGTAGGTAGGAACAACAGACTATCCTTGTCAAAGTTATGTCTAAATGTTTCTCAACCTATTTAGACACTTAATCACCTAATTCTCTCGAACTTAGGAAATTTATATTTCATAACAGGATGTTATCCTAAGTTAATTAATCTTGTTACCGCATTAATTATTAAATGGAAGTTTAATGCTTCTAAGTCCCTGTTGATAATTCACTTCTTACTAGGGTTGATCTCTTATCTCAAACAAATCACCCGAATGCAAAGTCTATTGTTTGCAACCAATAGTCAGCATGTAAAATAATGGAATTAACAAGAAATTCCTACCACCGTTAGAATCTTGAACACTTAGTTACGTTACAAACCCAAACCCATAGATCCCACAACTCGGGTTAGGGTAATTTAGCCACTCATAATAAAATACGTAAGACAACAAGTTGAATTCATAATTCAATAGATGATTTTACAGCAAGATGAATAGCAACCAGTGTTTCTCAAATTTGATCACAGTAAAAAATCCTAAAACAATTGTAATAATCTCTCTAAAGAATTAAAGTCAAGAGATAGAGAGAAAAGTGCTCAAAACATGAGTTCTAGATGTCCAACATCATGAATGAAAATCCTAACATATACTTTAAATACTTCAGTCTAATTATGGAAACAAAATCATAGATCACAATATTTTCTCAAATAGGTGACGACGTGTGTGGTGATTTATCTAGAGTCTGACGGCTTATCAGGAATGTCGTCAGCTCCTCTTCACTTTGATAATCTCTGCCTTGGGCTGACGATGAGGCTTGACGGCTTATCAGACATGTGACGATTTATCAGAGATGTCGTCACTACTTCACTTCAAAATCCATTCCCTGCCTAAGCCTGACGACGAGCTTGATGGCTTATCATACTTCTGATGGTCTATCTAGATGTCTTCACATATTCCAGCTGAAGGTCATTCTCTGTCTAAGCCTGATAATGACTTTGATTACTTATCACAAGGCTAACGACTTATTAGATAAGTCGTCATCTATTTGCCCTTCTCTACTTGCTCAAAAATAAACTCTTTTACTCCCATAATTGCTGATTCTCTGGTATCTCGACTTTTACAGCAATATCAAAGAGAAAATAATCAAAAACGACAAATGTTGCTTAAGACTTTGCAATTATTCTCAGTTAAAAGCCTCAAATATGTTAGCATCTGCTCACACATCAACTTAGTTGGTTGAAAATGGTTAAGTGTAGGGAATTTAAAGAGGCTTTTGTGTTTTGAATGTGGTTTGGTAGATGACTTAGTTGATTGAAAATGGTTAAGTGTAGGGACTTTAAAGGTGATTTTTTTGTTTTGAATGTGGTTTGGTAGGTGACTTGGTTGAAAATGGTTAAGTGTAGGGACTTTAAAGGGGATTTTTTTGTTTTTAATATGGTTTGGTTGGTGACTTAGTTGGTTGAAAATGGTTAAGTGTAGGGACTTTAAAGGAGATTTTTTGTTTTGAATGTAGTTTGGTAGGTGACTTAGTTGGTTGAAAA
>NC_061116.1:4141633-4143147 GCF_002878395.1 Capsicum annuum
TTTAAAGGGAATTTTTTTTGTTTTGAATGTGGTTTGGTAGGTGACTTAGTTGGTTGAAAATGGTTAAGTGTAGGGAATTTATAGGGGATTTTGTGTTTTGAATGTGGTTTTGTTTTGATACTTAGTTGGTTGAAAATGGTTAAGTGTAGGGACTTTAAAGGGGATTTTATGCTTTGAATGTGGTTTTGTTTTGATACTTAGTTGGTTGAAAATGGTTAAGTGTAGGAACTTTAAAGCGAATTTTTTTGTTTTGAATGTGGTTTGGTAGGTGACTTAGTTGCTTGAAAACGGTTAAATGTAGGGACTTTAAAGGAAATTTTTTTGTTTTGAATGTGGTTTGATAGGTGTCTTAGTTGGTTGAAAAGGGTTAAGTGTAGGAACTTTAAAGGGAATTTTTTTTGTTTTGAATGTGGTTTGGTTGGTGACTTCATTGAATTTTTGTGACTTGATTTAATTTGTTGAATCTGATTGATTGCGTGGATGGAACCTGATTATAGCTGGATATATCAACAAAACAATGATAATAGAATGGGTATTAGGGAGGAATTTGTTGAAGGTGTCAAAAGATTTGTTGAACATGCTAACACACTTAATGTTTGGACACATTTTGGGGCTATTCGTTGTCCTTGTGTTAGATGTGATGGTATAAATCTTGTAAGTAAAGAAGTTGTAAAGGAACATCTTTATAGAAAGGGGTTTCACAAGGACTTTTTAAGATTGTGTGGTATTTATGGTGATGTTGTGCAAAATAACTTTGTTGTTGGAGAAAGTAGTAGGTCTACAGGACATAATGAATATCAATATACTAGGATGATAGAAATGGTGCATGATGATTTTGGGATGCAACACGGGGGCGACTTTAGGAAAAATGTTGAAGATGTTCCTAATAGAGAAGCGGGCAAATTCTATGAACAATTGCATGCTGCTAGTCATCCTTTGTTTGACGGGTGTTCGCACTCTCGTTTGTCTATTTCTATTAGATTATTAAGTATTGAATCTGACTGGAATATTGCTGAAGGAGGAATGGACTCAATGATAAACCTAATTAAAAAGTTAGTTGACCCCAGCTTAGAGGTTCCTGATTCTTTCTATAAGGCAATAAGATTAGTGTCAAAGTTAGGTCTCTCCTCAGTTAGAATTGATTATTGTGAAAATGGTTACATGTTATATTTAAGAAAAATGCTAACCTAGAGTCCTGTAAGTTTTGTCAGCACCCTCGATATAAGCGTGGTTCTAGTGGAAATCAAATTGCTATTAAGGTGATGCATTATTTACCTCTAATACCAAGGTTGAAGAGGTTGTATGCTTCATATAGCTCAGCTCCTTATATGAGATGGCACAGTGAAAATAGAAGAACCACTGGTGTTATGTGTCATCCATCTGATGGAGAGGCTTAGAAGTATTTTGATGTAACTTATCCAAATTTTGCAGCTGAGCCACGAAACATTCGTTTGGGATTATGTGCGGATGGGTTTTCTCCTTTTTCAGTTGGTGCTGCGTTATATTCATGTTGG
>NC_061116.1:4146147-4356651 GCF_002878395.1 Capsicum annuum
GTATCCCCTTGATTGCCTCCTCTTTTATGCTTATATACTTGTTGAGAAATATTGCATTGCACCTTAGTATCTTCTTCTATACGTGTAAAAAATTGTCATGCAATACTAGTTATTCTACGAGCTCTTGGGGCACGGGGAGGGCAATTAACCGATTCAGATCTAACATTAGAATTTCCTACTGCGGGTGTCTCACCAATATTTTCATCATCTTCATCGAAATCCACCGCATCTACTTTATTTTTTTCTTCTATACCATAATTTTTCTGAGCTTCTGCATAATCCATATCGTGAGCACCTACACTTACTTTTTCCTCAAAAGGTTGACTAAGCAGTACCGGAGGTACATGGGTATATCTACTACTTGAACTACCTCTACCGCTAGTAATTCACTTTTTACTACCACTACCACTTCCAAGACAAAAATTTTTAACACTTTTACTGGCGAGGTTTTTTAATTTATCCATAATATAAAATAATAAATCAAACAAAATAAATTCAAAATACATAAAAATAATAAAATTAAATATTCAACAATTAATACACTAATTAAAAATTAAAGGTAAGAGATGGAAATACAATACTAAATTTTGAAAGTATCCGAAAGTTGCAACTTTAGAAACTTCCACTCGTACTTTGTAATCGCAAAATTAAAAAATTAAATTAAGCACTTTAGGAGATATATAGAATATTTGAGAGAGTGAGATTTGAGAGAGAATGAGATTTGAGAGAATGAAAATTATGTGAAAAATAATTTGAAAGTGCAGGGTATTTATAGAAATTTTTTTGGGTTTAAAAAATATTTTAAATTAAAAAAAGGCCAAAATAGCCGTTTTTGGGTCCAAACAGCCGAATAGTCGTTGGGCCCAACGGCTACTTTGGCCTAATGGTCACAAAGCTGATTTTTATTTTAAAAAATAATATATATATATATATATATATATATATATATATATATATATATATATTCGGGCCGGTTAACCGGCGGGCTAGGACCGGTTTTGGTCCGAGCCAGGTTAACCGAGCCCAAAAGAATATTGGCCCAGCCAGGGGGCTGATCGGGCTAGGTTTCTAAATGGGTCGGGTCAAACCAGCCCATTTGACACCCTTAGGTTATGGGGCCCAGTTTAGATATTGTTTGTCTGGACTAGCCGATTACTGTAATGTGTTATTATCATGATTAATTCATGAAAGTTAATTATTGCACTGGTACTGAGATTCAAGGTATAATTCTTATTCCTTTCTTTATAATTTGCTTTATTATAGATAATTATGTCATGTTTAGACGTATGGCTTAGAAACTCTGATTATGTTAGCACTAGTTCCAAGTATGATTAAGAGGTCTTGAGATGCTAGTATGACTACTTTAGGGTTGTGCCTTTAGGTTAGGCTTGTTTGTATGTATGTGTGTATGTGTGTGTGTGTATATATATATACACACACATATATATCCCTCTTTTCCTTCATTCATGATTGTATATCCTTTCCTTGATCTTGTATACAGGTATATATCCTTCCTCTACTCTTCATTTGTATAATGGTCAGTGATATATGGTACAATACTTAGGTCTCAAAGTATTGGCTAGAATAGAATAGTTTATCCTTATGGTCTCCTTAGCTTTATTATGTTGATTTTCTGGATATTTGGGTGTAATTTACGTTCCTGCTTGCATGTTATGTATATTTGCATTATCTTTGGAACTCAGTCAACAATTACCTACTGAGTACCACATGTTTGATAGTCATACTACATTTTTGCAGCTTGCATATCATAGTACGAATTCTCGTAGTTTTTGTGTGCGTCATATGGATCAACTATGGTTCAGAGATATAGGGTGTGCTCTTGGCGTTTGAAATATAGTTATTCTCTCTCCTATGTACTAGACTAGTCTTTATGTTGAATTTAGACATGATTTGTATCAATATATTAATTTAGTACTTCATGTTGTAGTCTTATTATATAATAAGATCTTGTATTGATTCCATCATGTTTTTGGGGTTATCTTGTGTACTTTCGCCTTTTTACTATATTTATTTTGCATTTTTCTACATTTATCTTGATAGTCGTTACTAGTAGTTTTGGACTACAGGTTGGTTTACCTACTGGTGGGCTATAGTAGGTGCTATCATGAACTGAGAAATTGGATCATGACAAATTTCTCCATAATTCGAAGATCGGTAGTAGTGTATTTCTCAAACTTAGAAATTTGAATTTGATCTCCATAAAATGAAGGTTTTGTGGATCTTCTTGATGTATTTGATTGTTAAGAAGCGAGAAACTTGATCTCTTTGTGATAGCCCATGAGTTTATGAAATTTTCTAGATGTCTCTTTAAGGGAATATGTTATCCTTTAAGTAGGTGTAATTTAGGATTTAAGTAGAATAACCTTCAAATTAGGGTATAGGGTAGAGCAGTCTTCAAGAAAACCTAATAAGATTAGGCTCATCTTATAGAGTCCTATAAATTTTTTATGTATTGTTAGAGCAATTTGTTTTGATGATTTTTTATTCACGTGCCTCTCACGAATTAATTTCGTTAAAGATAATTATCATTATGTTTTTTAGTATTATGAAGATTAATATTGAGAAGTTTTGTAAACACAACGGACTAAAAAAACTTAAATGTATAAAGCACTACTAAAAACAAGAATTACTCCTAATAATTTTTGTAGATAAACAAAAAAATATGTCACTAGTTTTATTTAGCGATGAATCATCACAAAAACAAAATGTTAGCTACGAGCAACTTAGCAATGAAATTGGTAGCTAATAATACCATTTTTTACAGTAGAAATTAACACACACACATACAAAAACACACACATATATATATATATATATTTACTTATAATTATTAGATAGTATCCTTATAAATTCTAGAAACAATCCCGTATTTTTGAGTTTAGATTTAAAGACATCCTTGTTCTTTCACGAAGCACTAATAGTCCTTCATATTTATAGTATTAGTGTAATTTTGTTTTAATATCAAACTTTTATAATTTTTTTAGATTAAAGGATTCATCACGCCACATATCACGTGCAATAGTACAAATATTTTTTTTATTATTGGTTTACAATAATTTAGAAAACAAACACAGATTCTTAATTTAACCAACATGATGTTTGACTATACAGAACGAGAGTACTCTTTTTTTCACCTTTTATTTTGTAGAGTTGTTGTTTCTACTAAATATAGAGGAAGACGACAAAAAATTTTATATACAAAATAATGGACAAATGCAACATTAATAATAGATAGAAAACAAATATGGGGGATTGTTAGTGCTCCATGTGAAAAAATAAGGATGACTTAAGTAGGCATTTGGCCATGTGATCTCATCTTTTGATTTGAAATCATGAGATGAAATTAACATTTAAACATGTAATTTCATCTCATAATTTCAAATTATGAGATAAAATCTTAAATTCTTCAATAACCTTGATTTGTAAATTTTATATTATGATTTAATCTTTTTCAAATATAAAATTGATCCATAAATTTATATTTTATTAAAAAATTCACTATTTTATATCTACCAATCATTTATTTTAAATGTAAATATTTAATTTGTAGTTGGTATCATTACTCTTGATATTGACCAAATAATGGGTTAAAGTAAAATTGTTGGTTCGTCTTCTCGATCATCTGGTCAAGAAATACATGCTCAATGTGAGGACATTGTTCGTATTATGTTGGAGAATTATACTAAATAGTAGTACACTACAATCTTTACTAAATCGAGGTTCAATCAATAAATGTTATATTTTTTTTTTTGAAATAACTTTGTGATAGTATATTATATTTGTTGCGAATTTTTTATTTGGCAAAATTATATAAAAATTGAAAAAATTTTGATAGTTTTTACAATTTATGAGATTTTTATGTGCATGAGAAAAATTGCAACTATAATAGTCAATTTGCATGTCCAATCCAAATTTTTAGTTTTATCTCAAATGATTTTTTATCGCCAAACAGACCCTAAATCTTAGCCCAAAGATAAGATATTATTTTGGGTTTTTTTTTATATAAATTCTACAATGGTACTCTCACCGTTTGAAAAAGAATAACTTATTTTGAATTGACAATAAAAAATTTTAAGTTGTTAATTATTGTGATTTATTGTATTTTTATATATTTTTCTGAAATATATAACAGATAAAATTGCTTTTAGATATTTTAAACTGTTAAATATTGAAATTTATAATTTTTTTATGTAATTTTGAATAATATATATTACTCTCCTTGTCCAAAATTGTGTCGTCGATAGCCAATTATATTTTTAAAATAAATTTTTAATTATTTTGATTTATAATATTTTTTCCTATTCTAATTTAATTGGCACAATACTTAGATGACTATAATAATTAATTATAGGTGATATAGTAAAATCATGATTGAAGCAACAAGGTATAAATGTCTTAAATGACTTACAACAATTAATTAGAAGTGACATAACAAAATTACTATAAAAAATACTGGTGAAAGAAATGTAAGCGGACCTCATATAAGACGTCAACTTAATTTAAAATATCAAGAGTTAATATATCATTTTTATATCTATTTTACCTTTTTTATTAATTATTATTATTTTAATACTTGAATGACTTATATTAATCAATTAGGGTAATATTTAGTAAAACTATGGTTGAAACAGCTGAAGTAGACATGTCAAAAATATTTATTTTATTTTTTAATTAAATATTATTTATTTTTTAATACATAAATGACTATAATAATTAATTAAGGGTGGTATGGTAAAATAATGATTGAAGCAATTGAAGCAGATATGTCATAGATATTTATTTTATATTTTTTAATGAAATATTATTAATTTATGAATATATAAATGACTTATAATTATTAATTAGGGGTGATATAGTAAAAACATGAATTGGATATTATTAAATTTTTAATATATAAATGACTTATAATAATTAATTAGGATGATATAGTAAAATTACGATTGAAGCAGACATGTCATAAATGTCTATTTTATTTTTTATTAAATATTATTAATATTTTAATATATAAATAATTTATAATAATTAATTAGGAGCGATATAATAATGAATTAGGAATTTGAATATTAAATATTATACAAAACATACAAATGCAGTATTTTCTTTGCAAATTTTGTTTTTATGTGAAATTTGGGGGGAAAAAAAAAAGAAAACTGATACATCTAATTTTGAAATAATTCAAATATTTTTTGTTTATATACGTATACAAACAAATAAGTAAAATCCACTTATATTCTTAGAAAATATTTTTCTTGTGTCTATTTACTACTTTAAATTTTTTTATTTTTATTTTTATTTTTTGGTGGCAAATTTAAATTTATTAATCTTATTTCGAAAGATTAAATTTCATTATTAGTATACTTTATATAATTAATTGATGATAAAATAACCATATAAATAAGTGATTATTCTTCACCCAACTCAAGTTGGAGATATATGGTTATGCACGTGTCAATTTAGAAAAAGCACAATGGGTCCATGGTGGACAATGATATTTCAATTTAGGGCATCACATATAATTTTAGCAAAAAAGAGATGGCATTTTTTGGGATTAATTGATAAGGTTTACATAGCTTAACAGAAAAGACAATCTGGTTAAGCAAATTACTATTGCAAAAATGCTTTCAAAGACCATAATATCCTCAAATTTTTCATTAATGACCTAAATCTAACATGTCAAAATCAGCTTTTTTATTCATTAATGACCTAAAACTAACATGTCAAAACCAGTTTTTTTTTTAATAAGAAGGTGTGGAGAATGCAGATTAGAGTAGAGGGTTAGGGGGTAGAAGTGTTTCTTTATTTATGTTTGAAGTTTCTTGTTCGCGGATATTGACTGTTGAGTGAGGTCTAATTTTCGGTAAGATAATTTTTTAGTAGTATTTGGTGGCTGTTATATTACCTTATGGATATCGGTGTTCGTTTACTTTGCATAATGTACTAATTTATATGTATTTATATTTTGTAATTTGCTATACTGTTATCGATCTTAAGTTAGAAATCTATTGAAAATTATTTCTCTACTTTTTTAAAAATAATAATATAATCTGTGTATACTATATTCTCCCTAAATCTCATTATGTGAGAACAATGTATGTTGTCGTAGAAAAATGTGATTCGGACTTCAAAGATATTGTTGCTTTGGTCGTGGGCCCTCCTTTGCTACCAACCACTACCGGCACACTAATATTAATATAATAATAATATACACAACAAATAAGAAGAAGAGGAGATATGAGGGGACCAAAAAACAGAGGTTCACATGCATCACAGATATTGTTGCTTTGGTCGTGGGCCCTCCTTTGCTAACCACTAGAGGCAGAGCCAGCCTTTTTTGGAGTTCGTTCGAACTTTATTTGACGAAAAAGTATATTATTTATATATAATTAAAATTATATTTTATGTGGTTATAATAGATGTTGAACCTCTTTTGATTTAATTTTCTTTGAATATTGAATTCTCTTACTTGAAATTATGATTCCACCTCTATTACCTATCACTACCAACATACTAATATTAATATAATACTTCCTCCGTTTCAGAATAAGTGAATTGTTGGGATATATATTGGTGTTTCAAAATAAGTGAATTATTGAATTTTTTTTCAAATTCGTCCTTATGATTTGACAATCAATTAACTTTTGAAAAAGTATTACAAGGTCAATTTTTTGGGGTAAAAATGAAAAATTATGTTAAATTTATGTCTTTAATATTTTTTTCTTAATATGTGTATCAAAATTCAATAATTTATTTATTATGAAACGGAGCAACTACTAATAATAATATACGCAACAAATAAGAAGAAGAGGAGATATAAGGGGACCAAAAAACAGGGGTTCACATGCATCACATATGGATTTGTGCTTGTGAAAACGTGTTGTAAGCATTTTTACAATTTTAGGAGAAAAGATCAATTTTACATTTTGTCATACTACTAGATATGCACGGTCCGTATTGGTATAAATTTTTTTATTTTGTTTTATATGATATAAATAAAATTTAGTTAATTAATTACTAAAATAATCTAAAGTTTTAATTATTCTAATTTGTAACATTTTTTCTTCTATTTTAATTTAAATAAAAATGATATAATTTTGAGAGTCAGTCAAATATTTTATATTTTTAAATTTTTAAAATTGTTAATTATTTGATTTATAATATATTTTACATAATTTTTCAATAAGATATGAATACTCTCTTCGTCTCAATTTATGCAGCATAGATAAAATTTTGACAATCTATCCATTTTTAATTTTTTTTTCTTAATTATTGTTATCTATAATACTTTTTATTTCATTTTCAAAAAAAAATATGTTGTTTTATATCTTACTCTGTTTCGCCTTAATTTATATGACACTAATATAATTTTGATAGGTAATCAATTTTTTTATGCTAACATATCATGATATTCTTAATTTTCTAATATATAAATGACTTATAATAAGGGATGATATAGTAAAATCATCGTTTGAAAGACGAAAAAATTAATTTAAAATACCAATAGTTAATTTTACATTTTATGTCTATTTTATCCGTTTTATTAAATATTATTTATTTTCTTAATATCTAGATGATTCATAATGATTAATTAAGAGCGATTGATTATGCACTCCTATAAAAATTAAGATAATTTTATCATATTCAATATTAATCATCGATAACTCACCGGAGTAGTATATTAATTAATTACGAAAAGCTATATTTTGCATATACAAAATATAATATCATTAAACATTATTGGATAGTACATTATGTTTATCTCTCACAATAATAAAATTTTCTTATATATATTTTCTTTATTTCTTTTTTACTTGATACATATTAACCAACACAAATCTTATGAAAATATTCATTAGAAATTTATTTTATTAAATTTATTATTTTTGTACTTTAAAAATTTAAAGTTAAGTTTAAATATTAGTATTTTTATATAAGAAAATAATTTTAAAATTTTAATTTACTAAAATAAATAAGTAAAAAAAAATTAACATTGAATATAAAAGTCAATTAAAATAATAAAATGGATTTAATTTAAATATTTAGTTATAATTAATTAAGATAAAATTATTATTGTTAAATTACTTAGATTTAAGATGCTATATTTTTTATATACAAAATATGATACTATTAAATATTATTGGATAGTGCATTTATTTATCTCTATAATAATAAAATTTAATTATATATTTTTCTTTATTTCTTTTTTAAAGATACATATTGACCCAACACAAATCTTAAGAAAATATACATTAGGAATTTATTTTATTAAATTAAATTTATTAATTTTTTATTTTAAAATTTAAAAATAATTTTAAATATTTGTATTTCCATACAAGAAAAAATAATTTTAAAATTTAAATTTACAAAAATAACTAATTAAAATTAATTAATTTTCAATATAAAAGTCAGTTAAAATAATAAAATTGATTTACTTTAAATATTTAGTTGTAATTAATTAATATAAAATTATCATATTATTAAATTACTTAAATTTAAATAATTTAAACTAAATCTATGCAAAGTTGAAAGCAATCTTGTAAAAAATAGAATAAGGTGGACTTTTATTAAGGGTATAATCTTTAATTAAATGAAAGATTGTGGACATTTTTGTAAGTTATTAATGAGGTATAACTAAAATAGCACTAAAAACAGATTCTTTAAACATTTTTTTCTTGTGAAAAGACTAAAAAGCCCTCAAAATTGATTCTAATGCCTGCAAGCAAATAAAAACAGATTCTTTAAACATTTTTTTCTTGTGAAAAGACTAAAAAGCCCTCAAAATTGATTCTAATGCCTGCAAGCAAATATATTGAAGGTCTCTCTTCTATAATATAACTAGAGGAGCATGACTCATGTCAACACAGGCCTAACATTAAAATATTTTAATTATGTAAGAAATTTAAATTGATATCAATTCGAATTATGAATTATAAAACATGAATCTATAGAATTAACATATTAACTACTTGATAGTATTTTTTAAAGAATCAAGTCGCACAATTAATTATGTATAATTTATTCATCTAAATGACAAAATTTGTTGTGCTTTTAAGTTAAGTTCTTTAATCATATGCTAAAGGGTTATCTAGTCATGCATATAGTTTTATGTAATTTTTAAATAATATACGTCACTCTCTTTGTTCAAACTTTTGTGACATTGATGGTCAATTATATTTTTTAAATAACTGAAATTTTTAATTATTGTGATTTATAATACTTTTCTTCTATTCCAATTTAAGCGACACTAATATAATTTTGAGAGTCAATCAAATATTTTATATCTATATTATTAATTTTTTAATACTTAGATGACTTATAATAAATAATTAGGGGGTGATATTTAGTAAAATTATGATTGAAGTTGCTGAAGCAGACATATTATAAATGTAAATTTTACTCTTTTTAATAAAATACTATTAGTTTTTTTTATCTAGATGACTTATAATAAATAATTATGGGTGATATTTAGTAAAATTATGATTGAAGTAGCTGAAGCAAACATGTTATAAATGTAAATTTTACTTTTTTAATAAAATATTATTAGTTTTTTAATACATAAATAACTTATAATATTTAATTATGGGTGATATAATAAAATCACTGTTGAAGTAGACATATAATAAATATCTATTTTACTTTTTTTAATTAAATATTATTAATTTTTAGTACATAACTGACTTATAATAATTAATTAAGGGCGTATAGTAAAATTATGAATTTAATATTATTAATTTTTTAATACATAAATGACATATAATAATTAATTAGGAATGATATAGTAAAACTACGGTTAAATCACCTGAAGCAAACATGTCATAAATATCTATTTTACTTTTTTATTAAATATTATTATTTTTTAATATACAAATAATTTATAATAATTAATTAAAAATAATATAATAAAATCATGAAGCAAACAGTCTGCTTCACGAGGTATGTCGAAACCTTCTCTTCTATTATATAGAAAAAAGAAAAGAAAAGAAAAAGAAAGGAAAAGAAAAGAAAATTTGTATAAAACTCTCTTTGTTATCTTAGATATGCAGGAAAGATCAATTTTACATTTTGTCATGCTATTTGTATAAAACTCTCTCTCTCTTTGTTATCTAATGGGTCCGTAGGTTTAAACGGATAAGTTGAAACATTTACTAGGTGTGATATTTATAGAATTAGTTTATTATTTTATTATTTATATGAGATAATAATTTTGTTTATAAATAATAAATAAAATAATTTTAAAATTAAGTAATATCTTATACTAAACATAAAATATAATTAATTTAAAATTTTATGATAAAATTATTTTGTTTTACTCTCCTATCAAACAATTTCTTAAATGATTAAAATATAAAAAATGAACTCAAATAGTAGCCTATATAAGTCTTGAACTCAAAATGGACATGCTTTATTTCGATAACACCATTATAATCACCTTTTGCTCATTGTTTACTTTATTTAAACGGATAAAACGGATAAAGATAAATATAAATCCTTTAAATAAGATAGTATATATATTTTCATATCAATATTAATTCTCTCCCTATCTTAATTCCCTCTCCCGGAGTAAATTCCTTAGTCCAACGGGTCACGTAACCCTAATAAATTCAGTTCTCAATAACCTGCCTAATCATGTCATGCAAATTATAAAACTACCTTCCCAAGTCATTAGCAATATGGAGCGCCTTGAACGAAATTTTCTTTGGGGAACTACCTCGGAAAAAAAGAAAATCCACCTTATTAAGTGGTCGATTGTCACAACCCCTAGGGAAAATGGGGGTTTAGGCAATTCAAGACCTCCCTGCTAAGAATAAAGCCCTTATTGCTTCTACTGCGTGGCGACTCTTTCATGCCCAAACCTCACCCTAGGCACAGCTACTGCGTAATAAATACATGGGTCTGCCTTGCACTTCTTTGGCAATATCAAGAACCTAGAAAACTCTTGAGGAAGGATGGGCATCATGCCAAAAGGGTATTATTTGGCGTCAGAGACGGACCCAAGTATAGAGTAGGGGGCGTACGTGCACTCGCTAATCTCGAGAAAAACTCTGTATATATAGGTTGTATATCTGTATATATACCAGTGAATTTAACTAAATATATGTTGTGCACCCTCAAAGACAACTGATTGTATTGGTGCAGTGATTGAACTTGTGGCATAAAATCTCCTTTTTGGGTGGAGGATTTGGGTTCGAAACCCACCCAACTACAATTGTCTTATTGCTTCTTTTTCCAAGTACAATTTGCTCAACATTATTATTGCTCTCTCCCCCTCCCCTCCCAGACAACATTGCCACATATATTATTTATCTATTTTTAATTTTATTCCAAAAATACAAGCTCTCTTTCAATTTCAAAAGGTAAATTCCCCCTATCTTATACTATATAATGCTTATTTTACTTTTATTTTTTAATCATTGACTTATTTTTTATTTAAAAATTAGCAATTTAAAGTTTGAAATAGGCTTAAATCCAACGTTTTCTCGTAGCAACCAGTTAGCAAACAAATCTATCAGATTTTCTATTTTTCAAAAACTCTCTATTATTATTGAAAATATAAAAGTGTATCGAATTTAAGTACGGTGAATAACACTTTTTTGTCATATTAAACCAAATTAATGATATTTAATAATATTAAGTTTTCAAAGAACTATATGTCAAACTTTGGTATTATCAATTATTATGTTTAAATATAAAGGTGCACCCGTCAAACTCAAATCCTGAATTCGCCTCTGTTTGGCGTCCTGCAAATGGACAACATATAAAGTTTTGGTCTGATGCTTGGTTGAAGCCTAACTTTTACTTAAGAAACGCAATCGAGGGGCCTCTCCCCCAGCATGAAGATTGTAAGTTACTCAGCGACTATCGAACTCATAATGCTTGGAACTTTTCAATGTTACCTTTCCAACTTCCGCATCCAATACTAGAGCTTATATCGACAGTACACGTCCCTCTCTGTAACAATAATTTTGATCGTATAACTTGGGGTCTGACAAACTCAGGTTCCTTTACTGTAAGCTCTTGTTTTAAAGCCTTATGTAGCAATCCCGTCGATCTTAGCACGTCACCTCCGCCTTCATTTGCATGGGTATGGAAACTTCAAGTTCCGCCCAAAGTTAGGCATTTTCTATGGCTAACCCTGCATAATCGACTCCCCATCGCTGACTATCTGTACCATATTTCTTGTATTACTGCACCGAATTTTCGGGTTTGCCACTTAGGAGCTATGGAGACGGCATATCACATGTTCCTTACTTGCCCTAAAATTACTCAGTTTTGGGAGAATCTTAGATTGAGTCCCCAGCCACCTAGCAATGCATCATAACCCCTCAGCTGGCTGCTACCTCTAATCCACAAGTCCGATGTCAATTCAATTAATTCTGTTCCTCCTCATGTTAATATTCCTTTCTCACTCTAGGTCATCTGGACTCAACGAAATAAATACTTATTTGAAGGCCAAGTTTTTTCCCCCTCAACTGATTATGTCACCAACCTCGCAACTGAATATTGGTACCTAGCTGCTAAAAGGACTTCAAAGCGTACCACATTTACTCTTTATGTCAAATGGAACTCCCCAAAGCTCCCTTTCATCATGCTAATTACTGATGCTGCCTTTTCTTCCCATTTAAACAAAGCCGAGATAGGACGAGTCTTTCGTAACAGCAGTGGAGATTGGTTACTAGGATTTACTACTACGACTAAATCTTTAACACCCCTTGAGCGGGATGTTTTTGCTTTATTTAAAGGCTTGCAGATTGCAGTAGAACAACACTTGCAAACTCTAGAGATTAATGTGAACGCCGATCAACTGGTTACACTATTAAATACTATAAATGTAAATACCTCCTCTCTTGTATGTGATTGCAGGTGTCTTCTCCATCAGTTGGGTGATCCGAAGGCACTTCATATATACAGAGAGCAGAACAGATTAGCTGATAGTCTAGCTAGAATGACCACGTTGACTGCACAACCCTTTACTAATAATACGCTGTTTTGAACTCCTCCCACAACTCTTGTTCATATTTTGGAAGCTGATAAGAAAGGAGAGCAATCAACTAAATCGGTGACTGACTTTGCAGGACATCCACCTAGTACTACAATGTGTTTTAATACTATAGTTTGCTGTTGACTACAAGTCCCTACAATGTGTTTTAATACTATAGTTTGTTGTTGACTACAAGTAGAGGGACTGTAAATAATGTTATAAGTGCAGATACTACAATGATTGTGCCACTAACTAGCTCTGTAAATTTTGTTATGATACAATAATAAGTATCCTACTAACCAAAAAAGAAAAAATTAATTAATTCCCTCTCCCCATCACCCATTCCCGAATCAAAATTTCCTTCTCCTCTTTTTCTTCTTTTCCCAATCTCAAAAAATTAAAACTCAATTGTTCTTTAATAACAATATTTTCATGAACAAGATTAGAGATTACAATATTTAAAAATTAAGTTCAATAAATGAATAATTGATATAACTAATGTAAATTATCATAATTAACACAACCTTTTTTTTGATACATTAGTTTCACCTCAAAAATTGTAATGTCTCAAATTTTAATTTGTTGCTTATGTAATCAATGTAAATAAAAGAAGTTAACAATGGAGAAAATAAGTTATTTATATATTGTGTAATCAATGTATAATCATTATATAATAAATATATACTTGATGCGTATATATTACAAACCAATTATACATTGTGTAATATCATTATACATTATTTATATTGTAAATAGTAGATAATTATTATATAATTAATGTGTATACTTTACATACTATTTTTGTTTGAAGCTGATACTTTGTATACTATACATCAATATATGCATTTATTATACACATAACTTTTCTAAACTTTTTGGTGAAAATCTGATAATTTTTTGTTTTTGTTATTTACTTTCAAGTTTTATAATTATTATAAAATATGAATATATTAGTGTGTTGTGAAATAATATTGATAGACTGATTTATGTATTTACTACACACGTGTAAATTTTTTAAAGCTTTGATGAAGTTCTGGTAATGTTTTTTTTTTTAAAATCGTTTTCGTTCAAGTTTTTACAATTTCGTATTTTAATTTATTTTTGAATATAATAAAAAATGATATAATTGCTACAGAATATTAAAAGATAAATTGGAAAACAACAGATAAAATATAGTTCCTCGGTTAGAAGGATTCAAGGTGTGTTTGATACGATGAAAAATATTTCCTATGGAAAATGTTTTTCTGGAAAAAGTTTTCTCAAAAAATAAGTTAATTTTTTACTTATTTTTTCTTGTTTGGTTGGTGTGTGAAAAATATTATTCAAAAAATATTTTATGATGTTTGATTGGTGAGTAGAAAATATTCTTCAGAAAAATATTTTCTAATGTTTGATTGGTGAGTAAAAAATATTTTTAAAAAAATACTACTAACTGTTAACTAGTATATCACTGTCTCTAGCAACTCAATAATTTGTAAGAACTAATTTAAGCATAATAAATAATATCAATACCGACTATTAAAATATTACAAGACACTAAAATTTAAGCAACTACTAATTAACAAATCTAGGAGATACTTTTCAACATTTTGTCAGGACAATCTTAAGATACTATAATATATAAAAATACAACGGAATGATAAGCTTATTCAACCTTGTGAAACAAGCTACATCGATGACAAAATGAAATATACAATTAACAAAAGTATAATAGATAAGTCTTCCTCTATGCATATGAAAATAACAGTACATTCAACGAACATTGGAAAAGAAAAAATTCGGGCTTCACTATTTTTTATTTCAAACTATGAAAAATTGAAGTAAAGCACAACGAAAAATATTTCTGAATAATGTGAATTTTTTGAGTAATGTGAATAAGAGTGTTGTTGAGGTGGGAAAGAGGAGTGAGGGAGGGAACATAAGTCACATTTTTCAATTTTTGAAAAATGACTTTCCATGGCTCATGAGGGAAGTCATTTTTCCTCAAATGAACGAAAATGAGTTACTCCCTCCGTTTAAAAAAAATGATCTAATTTGAATTGACACGGAGTTTAAAAAAATAAAGAAGACTTTTGAATCTTGTGGTGTTAAACTAAAGATATGTCAAATGTACCAAATGTCTTTCAATCTTGTGGTCTTAAACATGTCATGTGAAAAGTTAAAATTAAAAAGTTGCTAAAAATGAAAAGGGATCATTCCGAATTAAAAAAGGAAATAGATCATTCTTTTTAAACGGAGGGAGTATTATGAAAAATATTTTTTCAACATTTAACTACAACCTAACAAAAAAAAAATAAGAAAACATTTTCCATCATACCAAACGCACCCTCATTCTTTTTTAATTTTTATCCATGTTATTTGAATAATTTATGATTATTTTTTATAAACTTGTTTTTAAGCCTACAATTTTTTTTATTTTTTTTTACACTAGTGGACATGATTGAGTTTTTTTCCCTAAAGTCTACACCTCTTCTCATAAGCTATCCAAGAAGGATGGTCAATTTCACGTAGGCAGTCTCTTTTCTATATTTGCTTTTCCAGTAAAATTTGTCAACCAATTGAAATGGATTGAGATGGATGTGTGGTCATATAAAAAAAGATTAGGATAAAAAATAAGATTATTCGGGAGAAGATGAAAGTAGCTTTGGTGAAGGATAAGATGTGAGAAGTAAACTTACGTTGGTTTGGATATGTGATAAGGAGTGAATCTAATGCTCCAGTGCGGAGGTGTGAGACACTGACTATGAATGATTTTAGATGGGGTAGAAATAGGCCGAAGAAATATTGGAGGGAGGTTATTGGACAGTTACAGCTTACGGAGGACATGATCCTTGATAATAAGGTGTGGAGGACACGGATTAGGATAGAGGGTTGGGGGCGAGAGTGCGTCGGTAATAATTGGGAACATTCTTTATTTGTGTATGAAGTTTCTTGTTTGTGGTGTTGAGTGTTGTGTATGGTTTCACATAGCTAGTTTTTAGTTTTATCTTGTGGCTGTAGTATTATCTTATGACAAGTGGTGTTAGTTTATTTGCAGATTGTACTAGTTTATATGTATTTATGTTTGGTGTTTGTTATACTGTTATCGGTTCTAAGTTTGTGGTCTATTGAAAACAGCCTCTCTACTTTATTTGAGGTAGTAGCATGATCTGTGTACACTCTATCCTCCCCATACCTTACTATATGAAAATATACTGGGTATGTTGCTGTTATTGTAATTGGAATTGGCAATCGCTTTTAAAATGTTAATAGAGAAGATAAGTAGTTAGTATTAGAGTATAGATTTTCATAGCTAGAAGGAGAAGGGCTAAGTACAGCCATGAATCAACCAGAAACTACGCGTCCAAGAGAGAGTAAAAGCCAAGGCCCAGCTCCATAAGGAAGTAACTAAAGTTATTGCTTTACACCCCTCAAACCTAACGCTTATTATTTTATGTTATATGTCGTTTATGTATTATAAAATAAATATATATTTTTTGGATTAATTTATGTGAAAGAATTTAAAATATGAGAATTAAAAATACTTAATTTTAAACATAAATTCAAATATAAATTCTTCTATTTTTTAAAATTATATTTTAAAAACATCACAACAGGTACAACAAGAACATATCGCTTATGTGAAATACTTATTAAAGGAAGTTGAAAAATTCATTTAAAGAACTAAAAAGGGCCTAAAGTGCCCATCAATTATATGAAATAGTGTAAAAATGTTCTCCGTCTTCTGTTAGGTCTAAAATGCTCTTTCTGTTTATCCATTGTGTCTAAAATATCATCTTCGTCTACGTATTCAGGCTATTTTACCTTTTATTTAAGAAAAAATTTACATAATAGCACAACTTATCTTTATTAACCAACATAAAATTCTTATCGTTTTTATTAATAATTACCAAATAAATAGTTCACAATATCATTTTTTTGTCGTTCTAAATTGATTTGATAAAGAAAAACAACATAAATAGTCATTTTAAAAAAGGTATCATATATACATAGCCGTATTAGTTAGTTGTCAAATATAACATATAAAATCTTTACTTTTATAACAGATTCTAATATATAGAAAAATAATTATTTATTAAATTCTCATATTTCTTATTTATTGCATATTTTTTTGAAAGCCTCTATTCATTCATTTTTTTATATACTATATCAAAATTTTATATTTTTTCTTTTTATTGCTTGCTTTCACGATAACTCCATAAAAATATATGATATATTTATACTATAAAAATTCATGATATATTGATATATTATACAAATTATATTTAAAAATACATGGTATAATTATACCGTATAAATTATGTTTATACCATAAATACATAATTTATTATACCATGTAAATTATATTTATACCATAAACATACATGGTGTATTTTTGACATAAAAAATTTATACCATGTAACACTAAAAATATATATTTATATTTAATAAATAAATTTTTAACAAGAAAAATACTTCCGACATAATGAGATATATCATGAATACTATCCCATAAATTATATAAAAAATATAATAATAATTCGACTTTGACATAAATTATATATATACAATTATATATTTGTACTTCCAACATAATTATTTTTATTTGGCCAAACCCATCGATAGCCCCTCAAACTTGTCCCTAAAATTCACTTAGACTCCTAAACTAAGACTTGTACTTATTAAACCCCTAAACCCCCCAATTTGGTTCCAATTGGGCATTTTTTTCCTATCAACAAAAAGGTCAAAGTGTATATTGCACACACGTGATGATGTGGCAAAACGAGCTACTTGGAAGTTGACACGCGGCATTGTAGATCCAATAATTATTAAAAATTAATTATAATTTTTTTAAAAAAAGTATATAAAAATGGCATTGAGGAAATTATTAAAAAATAATTCGAAAATTAATTAAAAATAAAAATAAAAAACTTATTATTTTTAAAAAATTATAAAAAAATTAAAAATGAAATAAATTATTAAAAAATTATTTTTTTAAAAAATAATTATTAAAAAATTAAAAAAAATTTAAAAATGAAAATAAAAAATGGAATTGAGGATATAAATTATTAATTATTTTATAAAATTATTTAAAAAATACAAATAAAAAATATATTATTTAAAAAAAATTATAAATTTTTTTTAAAAATAAAATAAATTATTAAAAAACTATTTCAAAAGAAAAAATTAATTATTAAAAAAATTATAAAACTTTTTAAAATGAAAATAAAAAATGGCATTGAGGATCCAAATTATGAAAAAATAATTCTAAAATTATTTGATAAATAAAATTAAAAAGATGATTATTTAAAAAAATTATCAATTTTTTAAAAATGAAATAAATTTTTAAAAAATATTTAAAAAATAAAAAATTAATTAATAAAAAAAGTATAAAACTTTTTAAAATGAAAATAAAAAATGTCATTGAGGATCCAAATTATGAAAAAATAATTATAAAATTATTTAAAAAATAAAAATAAAAACCTTATTATTAAAAAGAAATTATAAAATTTTTAAAAAAATGAAATAAATTATTAAAAACTTAAAATATTAAAAAATTAATTATTAAAAAAAATTATAAAACTTTTTAAAATGAAAATAATAAATGGCATTGAGGATCCAAATAATGAAAAAATAATTATAAAATTATTTGTAAAATAAAAATAAAAAAATGATTACTTAAAAAATATTATAAAAGTTTTTAAAAATGAAATAAATTATTAAAAAATTATTTTTTTAAAAAAATAATTATTAAAAAAATTATAAATTTTTTATATAATGATAATAAAAAATGGCATTGTGGATATAAATTATGATAAAATAATTATAAAATTATTTAAAAACAAAACTAAAAAACTGATTATTTTAAAAAAATTATAAATTTTTTTCAGAAAATGAAATAAATTATTATAAAATTATTTAAAAAATAAAATTAATTATTAAAATAATTTATAAAACTTTTTAAAATGAAAATAAAAAAGGGCATTGAGGTTCCAAATTATGAAAAAATAATTATAAAATTTTTTAAAAAATAAAAATAAAAACTAATTATTAAAAAGAAATTATAAAATTTTTTAAAAGATGAAAATAAAAAACTGATTTTTTTTAAATACAGTTTTATTTAAAAAAAAAAAAATCGGGGCCCTCTAATGCTCTTTGGGGCCTTTAGTGTTTAAAAAAAAGAAAATTTATTATTAAAAAATTTTTGGGGCGCTCAATGCCATTTGACAACTTTTTATTCGTAAATTAGGAAAAAAAAATGTTCCTCACGCGCCTACCACGATGCCACTGCACGCGCAGTGCCACATAGGCAGAAAATGTCCAATTGAAACAAAATTCGGGGGTTTAGGGGTCTGATAGGAACAAACCTTTGTTTAGGGGTCTAAGTGAATTTTCGCAACAAGTTTGAGTGTTTATCGATGGGTTTGACCTTTTTATTTCATGAATATTTATCCATACAAAACTATGGTTAACCCATTACATCAAAACTAAAAATACACGATAATAAAATAATACTAAATGATTAACATATATGAAATCAAAAATAAATATACACGAGCAAATAATGAAATACTTAATTTATTTTAAAATATTTAAGTTTTTAATATAAGAGAGAGATATTTGGAAGCAGTGATTACATTTTTCACGTTTAATTTAAAGATTGAAAATATATCTCTTAAATTACGGTGAATTGATAATTAGTTACATCATTAAATTAGAAATTATAATTATCTTTTTTGATTTTTTAAAGGGCTATATATTTTTAAAAAATATTTTTGTAATATTAAAAAAGTACTACATTATTTATGTAGTTAAGTCTTATGGATGATCTTTTCATGTAATTTGCCTAAATAAAAGAAAAAAATAGATTCAATAGGCAAACGAGAAGCGTCTTTTAGGCCTAATAGATAGGTGAGCAGGGCATTTTAGGCTCAATAGGTAGACGAGAATGACATTTTAGGCCCAATAGATAGACGGAGGATATTTTTACACCATTTTACATAGTTGAAGGACATTTTAGACCCTTTTCCTTTTAAAGAAAAATTATTTGACTTCCCAAACAATAAAATCTTCACATAATATGCAATGGAGATTCACACATGTGTGGCGTAAAGATACATGTACGGCGCACAAGACACAAGTGTACTGCTGCACGTAGCACGAGATATGTACGACGCAAGAGATGCAGGCACAATGCACGTGATACACGCTCAGAATATGAAATGCACGTATGACACATGAAATACACATGCGAAGCACGAAGAACCTAATTTTACTAAATATACTTGATGCCCTTATTAAGATTTGACTTTAGATCATCATCGCCCCTAGTAAAAGAACGTAATGAACTCTTAACTTGTTAGCTCAGTAACATATTTTTGTGTTGTCATAAGACTTTTGAAACTTAAAATTTTAAATATGTCATAACATTTATACGCCGGTGAAAATTTTTCATTGAAAGTAAAATGAAAAGTTTAATTTTAGATGTTTTCCCACATAAAAATACATTATTTTTTAGCATAATACATAAATATGACTCTAAACTTGACACCAAATTATAACATTCACCGTAAACTTTGACAGTGCACAAATAGGCCCTTTACCTATATGAAATCTGAACAAATAAATACTCCAATCCTAAGTGGCAAAATGCGTGTATACACTCAAAACCACGCACGTCGGAGTTAGAGTTGAAGGTTTTTTTTGTTCAGCCTTTGTATAGTTAAAGGGCCTACTTGTGCACTATAACAAAATTAAAGGTCACAGTTATAATATATCTTTTTTATTAGGTAGCAGCATCTGAGTGAATTACTAATCTACGTAGGCGCAAGTAAGGTACACGCGTGTAAGTTGCAAAATCAGAGTGTTTATTTATTCAGGTTTTGTATAGTTAAATGACCTACTTATGCACTGTCAAAGTTTAAGGTTAATGTTATAATTTGGTATCAAGTTTACGATCATATTTATCTATTATGCCTATCTCCCTTATTTTTTTTGGAACAAACTATTAAAGAAATGCTATCACATAAATAAATTATATCCTCCGTTTAAAAAAGAATGATCTACTTTGACTTGATAAAAAATTTAAGAAAATAAAGATCTTGTGGTCTTAAATTAAAGTAGTGTTGAATGTACCAAAATATCTTTTAATTTTGTGGTCCTAAACATGCCATATGAAAAATTGATATTAAAATATTAAAAAAAAGAAGAAAAGGGGTTTTTTTTTTTTTTTTATGAAAAGAACTAAAAAAGAAAGTAGTTAATATTTTTGAAACGAAGGGAGTAATACGGAGAAAGTAGATAAGACCAGATCGGAGGGCATGATTGTGTTTTAGCCACACAAATTCTCGGCAGCTAGCAAGAACACTTCATACATGTGTTTCAGGGCATGAACATTGAACTCCCTCTATATATGGGGACCTTATTTCCTTAGCAAGCACATTAGACATAGAATAATAAGAGAAAATTAATTAAGATGAGCAAGGATAGCATTCACGTTGTAATGGTTCCATGGTTAGCATTTGGTCATTTGAGTCCATTTTTACAACTGTCCATAGCCTTAGCCAAAGAAGGAGTTCATGTCTCTTTCATTTCCACTCCCAGGAACATTAAGAGACTCCCAAAAGTTCCTGCTAACCTAGCACCACTAGTAAATCTAGTGGAATTTCCACTGCCATCACTCAATAACAACCTCTTGCCCGCTGATGCTGAGGCAACTTTCGATCTTCCTACTGACAAAGTTCAGTACTTAACAGTAGCTTATGATCTCCTTCAGGAGCCCATCAGACACTTCATTACACGTGAAAGACCCGATTGGATCATTGTTGATTTTAGCCCCTATTGGATGGCTGAAATCGCTAGAGATCTGGATATCCCCATGATTCAATTTAGTATGTTCACTGCTGCCGCCTTACAATTTTTCGGGCAGCTTGATTCTGGTAATGACGAGATTCAGAAAGAATCAAAGCCATTGCACGAACTTCTCCTATCACCACCAAAATGTGGGGATTTCCAATCAACGGTTGCTTACCGGAAGTACGAAGTGGCAGAACTATTTGCTACAATTGCTGCAGAGAATGCTTCGGGCAAATCATCTTTAGAACGTGAAGGCATAGTGGGAAATGCTAGTAGAGCTATGGTTCTCCGTACATGTACTGAATTTGAAAGTGAATACTTAGTACAACCTAGAAACTATACAAAGCCACTAATTCCTGTGGGATTGCTACTACCGGATGAATTACCAATGGAGGAAAGAAATCTTGCTCAGGAACCATGGCAGAAGATCTCCAAATGGCTAAACGAACAAAAACCAAGATCGGTGGTGTTCGTGGGATTCGGAAGTGAATGCAGATTTAGCAAGACTCAAGTATATGAAATAGCAAACGGGATACAACTCTCAGGGCTACCATTTATGTGGATTTTACAGAAGCCTCGTTGGGCTCTGAACGACATTGATGCATTGCCATCAGGCTTTGGTGCAGCAACCGACGGGAGAGGGTTGGTGCACATTGGTTGGGCACCACAAAAGGAAATTCTTGCTCATCCGGCTATTGGTGGATCCCTGTTTCATGCAGGATGGGGTTCAGCCATTGAAACTTTACAATATGGTCATGTTCTCGTTGTGTTGCCTTTTGTTTTTGACCAGGGATTGAATGCAAGAATGCTAGTAGAAAAAGGTGTCGCGGTTGAAGTGAAGAGAAACGAAGAAGATGGATCTTTTAGTGGAAATGACGTAGCATTGTCATTAAGAGAAGCCATGGTTTTGGAGGAGGGGGAAGAACTTAGAGCTCGAGCAAGAAAAGCTGTTGCTATTTTTGGAGATCGAAAACTTCAAGACTCCTATGTTAAGAACTTTGTCGAGTACTTGAAAAATTACCGTGGGACGACGAGTGTTTAAACAACCATCAGAAAATTAGAATTACTACCGTCTGTGCTCAACACATGTCAATGTAATAGTAGTAATCCCTCCGTCCCAAATTATGTATAATTATTTCCTTTTTAATTCGTCCCAAAATAAGTATCACCTTTTCTTATTTAACAATTTTTTAAAGGCATAATTACCCTTTTACCCTTATTGATTTCACTTAATTAAAAAAAAAAAGATATTGACATATTTTTAATAAAGGATAATTTGGTAAACTTTACCAAGTTTTTCCTTATTTTTTAAATTTCGTATCCGATCAAATGGTACGGAGGAAGTAATATTTTTCATAGTTTATTGAATTGGTTGGCGTATGACTTCTTGATGAATTAGACTGGCAAGCTGCCTTAGCTAGGTTGCAATAAATGAATGACTTCATGATTTTATAATGATAGATTTTTCTTGTAATGGTAGTTAAACTGATTAATTTGTCAACCTTTTTTAATTTATTCTAATAAGACATTCGATGGTAACAAAATACCAAACTTATAATAGTCATAGTCATTTATTGCAAACTAATGTGTACCTGTTAGAGTTGTCACTCGAATTTTTGTTGATTCGACACAGAAAGTTTTATGGTGCGATTTATGATTTTGATTTTCAGTGGGGTCTGTGGTGGTAGCGTAGGGATTGGGTGCAGGGGGGGGGGGGGGGGGGTATGGACCTTTATGTTTTTGGTCTTAGGACGTATTTGTATGTACGTATTATATAAGTGCAATTAGTGGGTCAATTTTGATGATTCAAAAATTACGTCGCTGCACATTGTACTCTTCTCCTTTCATAGTGAAACCTCCTCTGCCTCTGCCCATGGTTTTTCCTGCAAGGGTTTCCACGTAAATCTGTGTGTTCTTATTTTTTTTCTGCCCGATTTCTAACAAACTGGTATCAAAGGTTGATCGATCCTGGGGATGGCAACCATGAAGTATGATATTCTGCTGTTGGACCGCAACACCAGATTATTGTTATGGTAGGTTAAGATGCGGGCTGTGCTCGCGCAAATGGATTTGGACGATGCACTGTTAGGGTTTGATCACATGCCATCATCGTGGATAGATGATGATAAACGACATAAGGATCAGAAGGCTCTATCTCAGATCCACCTTCATTTATCCAATCAGATTTTGCAGAATGTTTTGAAGGAGACCACTGCCGCTGCATTGTGGTTGAAACTGGAATCCTTATGCATGACGAAGAGCTTAACTAGTAAGTTGCATCTCAAACAACGACTTTATTCTCATCACATGTGTGAGGGTGCATCCTTTGAGGATCACCTATCTGTCTTTAAGGAAATCGTCTCTGATTTAGAGACTCCGGAGGATAAGTACGATGAGGGAGATTTTGGGTTGATTTTGTTGTGTTCGCTACCTGCATCATACTCGACCTTTAGGGATACAATCTTATATAGTCGTGATGCCCTGACCATAGATGAAGTTTATGATGCACTGTTCTCTAAGGAGAAGATGAAACATCTTGTGAATAGGCCAGAGACTCTAGGAGATGGTCTCATTGTTCGAGGAAGGACTCATGAGAGGAACTCTGGAGGTGATGATAGACTTAGGTCGAAATTCAGAAACAGAAATAAAACCTGTAATTACTGAAGAAGAAGGGCCACATCAAATTTGAGTGTTGAAAGTTACAAAATAGAGAGAAAAAAGAAGCTCTAAAACTGAAGGAAAACCAACCAGAAAAGTTCAGTGAAGCCAGTTTTGTTGAAGATGGCGGTAGTGATGGAGAACTCTTAGTTGTTTCTGATGGTAACTCTAAATTCTGTGAGGATTGGATTTTTGATTCAGCTTGCACATTTCATATATGTCGCAATCGAGATTGGGTTACAACATATGAAACAGTCTCTAAAGGTGCTGTGTTGACGGGAAATAACACACCTTGAAAGATAGCTGGTATTGGAACAATCAGAATTAAGATGTTTGATAGGGTTGTGAGGACACTTGGTGATATGTAGTATGTCCCAGACCTGAAAAGAAATCTTATTTCCTTGAGTACTCTTGATTCAAATGGATATAGGTACACTGGTTAAGATGGAGTCCTGACGGTTACTAAAGGCGCTCTTGTTGTGATGAAGGGACAGAGAAAGTCTACAAACTTGTATGTCTTGCAAAGCTCTACGATTATAGGTGATGCAACTGTTTCTACCTCCTCTCTATCAGAAAGTGACATTGCTAAACTTTGGCCTATGTGCCTGGGGCATATGAGTGAAAACGGAATAGCTGAACTAAGCAGGAGAGGACTTTTATGGGCAGAGTATTACCAAATTGGAGTTCTGTGAGCATTGCATTTTTGGGAAGCAGAAGAGAGTCAGATTCACTAAAGGCATCCACTCAACTAAAGGCACACTTAATTACATTCATTCTGATCTCTGGGGTCCTTCTAGAGTACCTTCTAGAGGAGGTACAAATTACTTATTGACTATTATTGATGACTGTTCCAGAAAAGTTTGGGTGTTCTTCCTGAATCAAAAGAATGCTGTGTTGCCTACTTTCAAGAAGTGGAAGATTATGATTGAAAAACAAACAGGAAAGCAGGAAAAATGCCTTTGGACTGATAATGGTTTAAAGTATTGTTCTAATGAATTTAATGCTCTATGCAAGTCAAAAGGAATTATGAGGCACTTGATAGTTTATCATGATTCGCAGCAGAATGGTGTGGCTGAACAAATGAATAGGACTATAATGGAGAAGGTGTGTTATATGCTCTTTAATGCTGGTTTACCCTAGTCCTTTTAGGCCAAAGCTGTTTCCACAACTTGTTTTCTTATTAACCGCTCTCCCTTAGTCGCAATTGATAAAAAGACTACATAAGAGGTATGGTCTGGTACTCCTGTTAGTTATTCTGATTTGCGGATATTTGGATGTCCTGCGTATGCTTTTGTTGATAATGGAAAGTAGGATCCTAGATTTGTTGATGTTCTGGCTTTTGACGGAGTATTTTAGGCCTTTTTCTTAGGATAATTGTGTGTTTTCAAGCAACTCGTGTTGTATTTAACATTGGACTTTAGTATTTTCAGGACAAGAACTGATCGTGAAGAATAACTTGGAAAAACTGAGCAAAAATAAGTGAAAAATGACAAGCAACGATGCATGCGAAGGACTGTTGACCATGCGACGGACCATTGTCCAGAAGCAGAACACAGTGTTACTGGAAGTTCCGCGATGGTCTAGGTAATGGACCGTTGACCTTGTGACAAACCTTCGTCCTAACTGTTGTCTAGAAACAGAATGAGGTATCACTGGAAGTCCCGCGACAGTCCAGGCGACGAACCATCGCCCGACCCGTCGCCAAGAAATAGAATGAGGTATCACTGAAGCTCCTGTGATGGTCTAAGCGACAGACCGTCGACCCTGCGATGAACCGTCACCCGAACTGTCGAGCATGACGCGGCATTTTTGAGTTTGAATTTTAAAACTCCAGTCCTGGAATCATATAAATACTAAGTATTAGGTTTTATTTTGGGACTTTTGATAATATTATCATACTTCCTCCTCTATTGAGAGCATTGTAACACTTTTCTTTGAGATTTGAAGCTAGAAACTAAGGTCTGATTATTATTTTTTATATTTTTCATTGAATATTGAG
The DNA here is from genome assembly GCF_002878395.1 of Capsicum annuum. Taxonomy (NCBI): domain Eukaryota; kingdom Viridiplantae; phylum Streptophyta; class Magnoliopsida; order Solanales; family Solanaceae; genus Capsicum; species Capsicum annuum. The sequence goes on from NC_061116.1 coordinate 4,172,637, forward strand.
AAGAACAATATTGTAACTTTTGTAAGTACTCTCTTAAAGCTATTTATGAATATCAATATGTCTTTGATATCTTATATAGAGATGAGTAGCTAAACTCCCATAACTACAGTTATAGGAGCCTTGATGTAGAGAGCTGCTTGGGGTTGTGGATCCATTTGATTTCTGATATTTATCTAAATTGTATGAATCTCTCTCCATTATAATGACATCTCTTGGTTGAAAACTTGGGAAGTGAGCCCATGAACACCACTTGTCTGAACAAGAAAGTGGATGTTGGGAAAAGAGGTGATTCACATGAAATTCATGGGTTTATCCTTTGGGTTAAGGGTTAATACCCTAACGGGATCAATCCTCATGAGAGTTATATTGAATAATACATGAACCCTTTAAGTTTGAGAGAATTAAAGGGTAAAATACCTATTAGGTATAGAAACAAGTGGGTAATTCTTAGAATTCAATATTTCTTACAATTGAAATTAAAAGTTAAAAATCAGGCACATATTCACAACCCTAACTGTTTGAACATCTTGGTGAGCATAACCCTGGTTAGCTTATTCTAATTGAAATTATACTTGTATTAACTCTCATTAGTTGGATCTCTATGTGAAACAAGAACAAAAGAGTAATATTAACACATTAAGAACCCCTTTATTTCGGAACCTTAGATCAACAGTCCATTAAGAATCAACTTACTTAGTTGCACAAGTATTCCCTGTGGGATTTGACCCCAACCTCTGTTCGATTCTATATTTGATAGCGACCGCTTACACTTTCATAAGAAAGTTGTAATTTGGGCGTATCAAATTTTGGCGTCATTGCCAGGGAATACGGTAGTCAATTAATACGGTAGTCAATTAAGTCTGTGATTGTTAATTGACCTTTGGTCAAAGTTTCTTAAAATTTACTTTTTATTTGTTATTTTTATTTTGTGTAGGTTGATCGTCTTGTATGCCAAGCTCACGGAGATCAGGTGAACCTTTATTACCTATTTATCCGGAACCTCAACTTATTAGCAGAATTGATGGTCAGCAGGACCCAAAGAGAGTAGCTACTCAGCAGGAAGAAACTAGACTAGCTGCCTTGGCAGCTGAACAGTTGACTCAGCAGAATGTGGACAATGCAGGTCTGGAACTAAACCTAGATGATGATGATCTGGGTGACGATGACTTATTAAATTTGGTTAATCAGAGGTGTGCAGACAATGTGTCTGCACCGACAAATAGGAATGCCAACAGAAATTGCCCTGCTAGGGCGAGACCAGAACGCCAGGCCGGCTAATTTAATCTTGAGGATGATGATGAAGACTTGGATAGAGCTGGTGCAACAGGGGCTATTATTCCTCTTCCCTTAGCACTTGAAGCTAAGTTTAATATCACGAGCACTATGATTTAGTTATTGCATCTCAAAGGACTGTTTAGTGGACTTACGGGTGATGACCCGAATATGCATTTAGTTAATCTTATCTCGACATGCAAATCATTTGACAACCCAGGATTTGGGCAAAATGCTATTCGGTTATGTCTATTTCTGTTGTCTCTATCTGGGGAGGCAACTTTATGGTTGAATAGGCTAACGCCAGACTCTATTACCAATTGGAGGCAACTGAAAGATGCTTTCCTAGAAAGGTTCTTTTCGCCGTCCAAAAGGGCACAGTTGAGAGATGAGATCAATAACTTCAGACAGCTTCCAACTGAAGCTCTCCATGAGACTTAGGACAGGTTCAATAAGAAGTTTATACAGTGTCCTAATCATCAGATGATCAATGTCCACCTGATGGAGATCTTATATTGGGCCTTGAACTCTGTGACAAAACCAGTGGTGGATAATGCTGTAGGTGGGTCATTCATGGACCTCACTTTTCCTAAAGCAGATGAGATTCATAATTGTATGACAAAATAGAGTAGTGCTTGGCATAATAGGGAGTCTGAGGTAGCAAGATCTACTATATGTATTAGCATGACCACAGAGCAGAGATGAAGGGAAGAAAAATATGATTAGGACATGGCTCATATGAAAATGCAGATGGATCTTCTCACTAAGCACTTATTATCGAGAAAGACAAAGAAGGTTAAAGAAATAATGTCACAGGGAAGGGCTGACTCCGACTCTGAGGAGGAAGCTAATTGCTTGAACAATCAAGGGGTTTCTGATGCAGTGGCCAAGGAAACGAAGGTCAAAACTATTATGACAAATCTAGCTATAAGGACCGCGACCAAGGCAATTGGAAGAATAAGAATGATTGGAGTGGGTTGTATGTTTCTCTTGAAAATCGTGAGGCTGCTGCCACTAGTTCGGGGAAGATGTCCATGGAGGACATGATGGCTAAGTTATTGAAGGAAGTAAAAGCAACCAATACTGGGGTGGCTGAGATGAAAAGTGACTTTTTCTTGATGAATCAGTTGGTTGATTCACACTCTACTTTGATAAAATAGTTGGAGCAGTAGATGAACCAACTGTCTGCTGTATTTAATCAGAGGAAGAGTGGTACCCTACCAAGCGACACAGTTCATAACTCGAGGAAGAATGGTTTGTGTATGGCAGTTAGCACTGAGAGTGGTAAGGTATTAGTAATCCCTCCTAGGTACAAGCCCTGTGGTTGATATTGTGGCAGATAATATGGAGGAAGCAGAAAGTGATCATCCAGTGGAGTCTGAGATACTGGATGAAGATATTGATAATACACCATCCAACCATTAGCAGGTTGATGAGTTGGAGAAGAGCAAGGGAAATAAGGCTGAAGTGGTGGTTACCACTCCCCCAAAACCACCTTCTTTGTTCCCCCATCAGTTAAAGAAGAAGGCCAACGACATAAAGTTTAGCAAATTTATGGCCATGCTTACGTAGTTGACGATCAATTTGCCATTGGTGGAGGCATTGGAACAAATGCCTGGGTATGCAAAGTTCATGAAGGACCTTTTCACGAAGAAGTGGATAGTTTGCTATGAGCCGGTAGACAATCTCCATCATTGTGGTGCTATCCCCACAAGGCCTTTGGTGCAGAAGAAGGCAGACCCGGGAGCATTTACCATCCCGTGCACTATTGGGCCTCTCAATTTTGCAAAATCTCTATGTGATTTAGGAGCTAGTATAAACTTAATACCGCTTGCTGTGTATAAGAAATTGGTTTTGAGAGATCCTACTCCCACAAACATGAGACTAGTTATGGAGGATAGGTTTGTGAAATAGCCTGTGGGGATTCTATATGACGTATTAGTCAAGGTGGCCATTCTTATATTTCTAGATGATTTTGTCATTCTCGATTATGAGGTGGATTTTGAGGTGCGCATAATCTTGGGTCGACCCTTCCTCGTAATCGGGAGTGTGCTTATTGATTTAAGGGCAAATGAGCTATTATTTAGGCTGAATAATGAGGTAGTTCGTTTTGATATATCCCAATCTATGAAACAAAATAAAGATATGATCGAATTCTCTATTGTAGATGTCTATTATGAGGAGGAGTAGGAAGGGCCCATAGAAGAAAAATTTACTGTAGAGACTTTAGCCGCTGTATTGATGAATTTTGATCATGATAGTATCGAAGATTATTTGGAGACTGTGTGTGCATTAACAAGCATGGGGTCTTACTCAGATGCACCTAAGAAGTTGGATTTGGATTTGAAAATCATCCAAGCCCACCTGCTAAGCCTTCTATAGAAGATCTACCTACCTTGGAGCTGAAAGAGTTGCCCGATCATTTAAGGTATGTGTTTCTGGGTAGTGGAAATACACTACCTGTTATTATTGAGGCTGACCTGGGTAAGCAATAGGTGGAATCCCTCACCTCTGTTCGTAAGAGATATAAAAGGGCTATTAGTTGGACGATTGCAGACATCATCGGCATTCCTTCTGGTATATGTGCATATAAGATTCAACTAAAGGAGGATTGTATCCCAACTATTGAGCACCAGCGTCGTCTAAACCCACATATGCAAGAGGTGGTGGAGAAGGAAATCATCAAGTAGCTAGATGCAGGGGCGGTATACCTCATTTCAGATAGTAGGTGGGTGAGTCCTATTTAGTGCATGCCCAAGAAAGAGGGCATGATAGTTGTAGCTAATGACAAAAATGAGTTGATCCCACTCAGGCCTGTTACTAAGTGGAGGATGTGTATGGATTACAAAAAACTCAACTCGTGGACGCTGAACGATCACTTTCCAATGCCTTTCATGGATCAGATGCTTGATCGATTAGTGGGAAGGGGTTGGTACTATTTCTTAAATGGGTACTTTGTTTACAATCAAATTTATATTGCTCCTGAAGATCAGTAAAAAACGACATTTACATGCCCATATGGTACGTTTGCTTTCAAGCAGATGCCTTTCGATTTGTGTAATGCACCTGCCACTTCTCAGCGGTGCATGATGTCGATATTTTTAATATGGTTGAAGACACCCTGGAGGTGTTTATGGATGACTTCTCAGTGATTGGTGATTCTTTTGAGCTCTGCTTACTGAATATTAGTCGAGAGTTGTAGCGGTGTAAAGAGTTCAACCTTTTCCTTAACTGGGAAAAATGCCACTTCATAGTAAAGGAGGGCATTGTTCTTGGTCACAAAATTTTGGCTAAATTCATTGTGGTGGATAAGGCGAAGGTTAAAGTAATTGAGAAATTACCTCCCCCTATCTTAGTAAAAGGGGTACATAGCTTTCTCGATTATGCAGGGTTCTACCGCAGATTCATAAAGGACTTCTCAAAGATTGCGAACCAGCTTTGCAAACTTTTGGAGAAGAAGGCTAAGTTCACTTTTGATGATGACTGTAGTAAGGCCTTTGAATGCCTTAAACTGAAACTAGTGTAGGCTCTAATTATTGATGCTCCTGATTGGATGAAGCCGTTTGAGATTATGTGTGATGCCAGTGGAGTAGCACTTGGAGATGTTCTTGGCCAAAAGAAAGAGAAGTTATTCCATCCAATATATTATACAAGCAAGACTATAAATGGGGTTCAAAAGAGTTATACTATGACTGAACAGGAACTTCTAGCAGTTATGTATGCTTTTGAGAAGTTTTGGGCATATTTGTTAGGTACCAAGGTAGTGGTGCACACTAACCACTCTGCCTTGAGGTACTTAATGGCAAAGAAGGATTCTAAGCCAAGGTTGATTTGGTAGGTATTTTTACTTTAGGAATTTAACTTCAAATTCAAGGATCGAAAGGGATGTAAGAATTAGGTAGCAGATCACCTATCTAGACTCGAAGGCGAGCAGATAGTTAAGGACGAGCTAGAAATTGATGATTCCATTTTGGATGAGAAAATATTAGCTACAATGCTCAAAAAAGTACCTTGGTATGCTAACTTCGCGAACTATATGGTAAGTGAAGTAATGCCAGAGAATCTTTCTTTTCATCAAAGGAAAAAGTTTCTCCATGATGTGACACACTATTTCTGGGATGAGCCGTAGCTGTTTTGGCGGTGTGCGGATGACATTATTAGGCAGTGCATCCCAGAAGTAGATATGTTGAGTATACTAGAAGTGAGTCATGCTTCCCCAGTTGGAGGTCACCATGCAGGTGATCAAACTACAAGAAAAGTTCTTTAAAGCGGCTACTATTGGCCTTCCTTATTCAAAGATTCCTATGAGTTCGTGAAGAGATGTGACCAATGTCAAAGGCAAGGATCTATCTTAAAGCACCATGATATGCCAATGTCTAAAATACTGGAGGTAGAATTATTTGATGTTTGGGGCATAGACTTCATGGGTCCCTTCGTTAGCTCATTTAGGATGAAGTACATATTAGTAGCCATTGACTACGTGTCAAAACGGGTTGAGGCAGTGGCTTTTGCGGATATTGAAGAAAAGCGGGTTGTTGCATTCTTAAAGAGAAATATCTTCTCTCACTTTGGGTTATCACGTACCATCATAAGCGATGGCGGATCACACTTTTTCAATAAGATGTTCAGAGCTACCTTGGCAAAATAAGGAGTTAAGCAGCATAAGATGGCTACCCCATACCACCCACAGACCAGTTGGAAGGTGGAAATCTCTAATCGGGAAATCAAGGCTATCCTTGCCAAAACTGTAAATGCTAGCAGGAAAGATTGGTTTAGGAAGCTGGATGATGACATATGGGCATATCGAACAGCTTTCAAGAAACCTATTTATATGTCACAATATTAATTGGTTTATGGCAAGGCGTGTCATTTTCCAATTGAGCTGGAGCATAAAGCGCTGTGGGCACTAAAACGGCTTAATCTGAACTGGAATAAGGCAGCAGATATAAGAATGGGGCAGCTGAATGAGATGGATCAGTTCCATCTCGGAGCTTATAAAAGAGATGATCTATACAAGGAAAGAATGAAGAAGTACCATGGCCACAGAATTCAAAAGTGGGATTTTTAGAAAGGTGACTTAGCGCTCCTCTTCAACTCCAGACCTAAGCTTTTTCCAGGTAAACTCAAATCGAAATGGTCTGGCCCATTTAAAGTTAACAAAGTCTACTCTTCTGGAGTAGTAGAACTTGAAAATGAAGACGAGTGTCTTCAAGGTTAATGGGCAGCGTCTAAAATTGTATATCGATCCAATGGACTCGAAAAAGAGTAATGCTACTATATATCTCGATAAATTCTGAGTAATTAAGATAACTGAGTTGTGCCGCAATAATAAATTAGGCACTAGTGGGAGGCAATCCACATGGTATTGTTGTAAAGCATTAGTTTAAGTTATTTTGTTATTTTGTGCAAGCTGAAGGATTTGTGTAATTATGCTGGTATGACAGTGCAGGAAACCAAAAGCTGAAAGAGTTGGAGGTGATTGATGGACAAACTAACGGACCATCGCTCCCTCGACGAGCCGTCGTGGGGAACCGTCGCAAGAAATACTGAAAACCATGTTACTAGAAAGTGACGACGGGTTGACCGATGGACCATTGCAAGCTCAACAGATCGTCGGTTCAACCATCGCTAGCAAGATAAAATGTAAGGTTGTTGGAAGAGGGCGACGGGTCCTCCGAAAGATCATCGCATTTGCGATGGACCATCACTTGAATTGTCACAATTAACCCTAGTTCAGTGGGTCGGGTTGAATTAATTTAAATTGCTGAATATTCCGTTCTTATCCGACCCAAACAATTTTCAATGGATAATTTATAGTGGTTAATTAATGTTCCAACGGTTCAAGTACCTAAGACTATTTATTTTCCATGCATTAAACGTACCTGAGCCTTTTCATTCTCTTTTAAAACTCCTCATCTTCCCTTTCCCGTCTATTTAAACTCCATCTCTTCTCATTATCTTTCCATTACAAGCAAAACAAAGTTTTTCACTAAAGCGAAGATCCATTTCATTTGTTCTATATTTAGTATACAAGTCAGAGTAGTGACCACATACTGTATTAGTAAGGTATGGTCTCTTCATCACTCTCTATTTTATTCAACATTAAGAACAAAAAATGTCGATGAAGGCTTAAATGTTGAAATAATTCTCTCTTTTCTTGTTGATTCTATGTGGGTCTGAATTGAGCAAAAACCTGACAAACACTGTCCTGGATGAAGTATGAGTAGACCATGGACAAAAAATGGCAAAAGTTGTGATGTATTATTGATGAAAATGCCATGAAAATTGTGTTTAAAATGAAGTGTGTTTCAGGTGTTCGACAAAATGCCAAAATAAGGCTCAAATTTGAAAAGTGTAGGTGATGGTCTGTGCGACGGATCATCGGACACCCGATGACCTATCGTAACTTTACCAAAATTAAAGTTACTAGAATCGACCCAACGGATGGGGTCAACTGACCATCACAGACCCGATGGACCGTCGCCCTACCCGTCGCTGTTTGAAATTTTTTTTGTCTTCTGGTTTGAGTTCATAAACTAATAAATGCTTCATTTATAGGTAATATGGAAAACAAAATACCACCATACAGAGGTAGGGGTTGAGGCTAAAGATCCAGGCAAGAGATATCACAAGGTTCGAATGGACTGACTCACAATACCCAACAAAGATGCCAGGTGATTTCTTCATCCTCCCTGTCTGAAGAGAAAGGTGACAGCAGTAGCAGTAGTAGCTCAAGATCGAGCCCGATTGAGAAAGAGGTTGAGACATCTAACCCCATCCAAAAGGAGGTTTCAGAATAGGAGGACCCAAACATGGTTCGACGCAAGGACCCGTAATTGTGGGAGGCTATCAGGTGGCAGGTTGAAGGTGCTCGAAAGCATTTCTGCAAAAGGCTTGAGAAAATAAACGGGTTGGAAGTCAAGAGACCTATTTTCGAGGAATATCAAATTATGACTACAACTCTGCATGAGTATCCAAAACTCGAGCGCCGATTCAATGAATATGAGTTGGCATGGATGAGTCGACCACTCAGAACCTATCAATCGAATCTAGTTCATGAGTTTTTTACCAACTATTTGGCATTGCTGGAGAAGGACTGTCCCCCAGGTGCATCAGTCAGTGACATGAACAATCTAGACATAGTTCCCATGCTTGGAGTCAACATAGATATCTCGGAGCGTACATTGAATAGATTCTGGTTCGGGCCTGAATATCAGATATCGGGTATAATACCAGATTTGGAGCATTGATTATTCATGGCAACCAACCAAAGGCCTTGGATGGCTAGAATATTGACGAAAAAAGGTGAGCCTGCATGGTTACACAACCCCCGCAAAAGGATATCTAAGTCGTCCTTAAGCTTTAAAGCTAAGTTCTGGTGGGAAATTATGAGACTAAGGCTAATGACAACAGGCGGGGATGTCCGCTTAGAAATCAATAGAGCTGTAATTATTGCTGCATTGATTGAAGGATTGACTGTGGATTTCATCCACATTATTGCTGATGAATTATTTACCCGTGTTCACAAAATTATCACTGCACTGCCATTTCCATGTATCATCATAGAGTTGTGCAGGCAGACAAATGTCTCTTTAATCAATGGAATTGATAATAAGGTTTGGGAATGTATAAACCAGATATTAAGAAAATAAGGGATGTCGCAAGGTTCGACATGAGAGTCAACATACCTTCATCCCATCAGACTCAGTTGGCACCAGTCCCTGAATTATCAGAGATTCCTTCAGGTATGCCATTACCTCTTGCTATGTATGTGCCTCTTACCAAATCTGCAGGTTCAACTTCGATGCCTATGGGTGGGACTATAGATTCTGCATCAATCCCGACCCAATATTCTGAATACAGGTTGAAGCAGGAGAACTTTATAAAGACAGTACGAGCCTATAAAAGGTTTGAAAAACATTTAGCTATATGGGAGGTAGATTTCAAACCTTTTGTTGAAAGAATTGTAGAGGCAGCAATACGTCCTTCAGGAACATTCAACTAAGAATGGAATATATGAAGGAGCGAATCAATAAGAAGTTGGATGCCATGTCCATTATGGATTTTGCTAAATTTATGGTAGAGTTTCAAAAGGCTCAGGCAAATATAGTAGAGCTGGAACGACAACCGTATCAGTCCATATTTGATCCATCCCAGATTGTAGGTGATGAGGATGATGGTCTAGTTGACTTAATGGGGAGATCGATCAAAGTTAAGGTTAAGAAAGTAGTAGAGACAGATGAAAAAACTGAGAAAGCTGTGAAGAGAGAAGCTAAGAAAAGGAGACTTGAAGCCATGTCACCGAAAGAAAGAGAAGACTATCATATGCAAAAGACACTTAAAAGGTCGAAGAGATCAGGGGAAAAGTGGAAGAAGAGACTGCAGGATAAAGCTGTAGGTGTTTCTACTAGTTCAGCCACAATTAGGAGGCCAATTCTGACCCAACCCACCATGAAATCCCTCCGATTCTAGAGGATTGTTATGTGAGAACCCTTACTACCACAAGGGTCAATATTGCTGAAGACAAGGCTAAAGAAGCCTCGGACTATTTGACTGATGCCTCATCTGAATGAGAGGCTGGACAAGTATTTTCCTTCCCTTGTTCTTACTTTGCATGCATTGAGAACATTGCATTATCCTTTTAGGGGGTGATACTTGTACTATTAGGGTTTTTGTTGCCGATGTTTTTCCCCCTCATATTTTATCTAGGAGAATCGGCATGTCTAGTTTGCATTTTTATTTTAATATGATGTGCTGTAAATATCATCAAGTGCTTATTTACATAAGTAATTTTCTGTTCTGTTGGCATCATTTTGTATATATGGATAATAAGTGATTGTCTCAAAGTATTTTGAATTTTTGTATAATTATTTCTTCTTACCATGTGGTAAAGTGTTGTTCAACCATTTGTGACTCTAAAATTGGCATTGGAATGTAGAGTGAGCAAAGCATAGCTATGTGATATGAATCCCAAGAGTTAGTAGGATTGGAATTGACTCAGTGCTTGTGTGTGTGAGTATTTGCATAGTTCTTGCATAAGTGTACACCTAGAACTTACCCGATTCATTCGATGTTGTAGTGTGTTTGACCCAATAAGATAGGATAGTAGGCCTCTTTATTTTGTTAGTCCACTTAGCCAAAATAATAACCCACAAAAACATTTTGTTCCCTTTGTAAACCCAGTTGAGCCTTGTTAGTGTTTGTTCTGTCCAAATAAGTTTGATTCACTCTCTAGAAGGTGTTAACACTTAGCTTTGGCCATAGTCCAATTTTGGACATTGTGCACTTCTACTTAGGAAAATTGCATAAGTGGAGGGTGGCTACTATTGGATTGTTGGTAGCCTAGGATGGCGATTTGAAGTTGGTTTGAGAAGTAGCATCCGGCCCTGGTCTAGTTAGATGTCTAAATAGATATTGTGCACCTTAACTAACTGCATCAGCTTAAGTTGAGGGTGGCTGATGCTGCTGTTCTTTCTAAAAAATAGAAAAAAAACTACGTTATGGCAAGGGCATGGATAGATAATAAAGATTGTGAATGAGTGAAAAGAACTGTAATCTTGGTGAGTAGCTACCAACAAGGGTAAAAAGAGTGAAGTTTTTGTACTTTAAGCCACTTGCCTAAATGATCAACCCTCACTGCGCCTAAAACCTCATTATAATCCGTAGTAAATCCTTCTTGATCTTGGTGAGTCAATCATGAGAGAACGTTTGATGATAAGGGCAAGCTTATGGGTGTGCACTATGTTTGTAACTTTCTTTCTGAGAGTGAGAGTCTTAGTTTCGTCCATAACTTGGATATGAGGTAGACTTCATTGACTGTAAGGGCATATTGAGTTAAACCTGGTCTACTTATTTCTTTAGGGTATTGTATCTGTAGCTGTAAATATGCTGATTAGTAGTAAATACCGGTAGATTCATATTTGTTGAGATCACATAGCCAAATGAGTAGTTGAATAATTGTGTGATGGTGTTGGTTTGACTGCAAAATGCCTATCATGATGTTGTTCATATATGTATCTTAGTGTTGAGTTGCTTGAGGACAAACATTTGCCTTAAGTTGAGGGTGTTGATCTTCCGGTTTTTGACGAAACATTTTAGGCCTTTTTCTTAGAATAATTGTGTATTTTCAAGCAACTAGTATTGTATTTAACATTGGACTTTAGTTTTTTAGGACAACTAAGCATGAAGAATAACTTGGAAAAATTGAGCAAAAACAAGTGAAAAATGACAAACGACGATGCAGGCGATGGACCGTTAACCATGCGATGGACGATCGGCCTAACCGTCACCCAAAAGCAGAAGGCAGTGGCACTGGAAGTTCAGCGATGGTCTAGGCGATGGACCGTCTACCTTGTGATGAACCGTCATCCTAACCATCATCCAGAAATAGTCTGAGGTATCACTGGAAGTCTCATGACAGTCCAGGCGATGAACCGTTAACCCTGCGATAAACCATCGCCTGATCCATCGCCAAGAAATAGAATAAGGTATCACTGGTGCTTCTGCGATGGTCCAGGTGATGGACCATCGACCCTGCGACTAACTATTTCCCGACCTGTTGAGCATGACAAGGCAATTCCAAGTTTGAATTTTAAAACCCTAGTCCTGGAATCATATAAATACTAAGTATTAGGTCTTATTTTGGGACTTTTGATAGTATTATCATTCTTCCTCCTCTATTGAGAGCTTTGTAACACTATTTGAAGCTAGAAAATAAGATCTGATTATTATTTTCTATATTTTCCATTGAAGATTGAGAAGAACAATATTGTACCTTTTGTAAGTACTCTCTTAAAGCTATTTATGAATATCAATATGTCTTTGATATCTTATATAGAGATGAGTAGATAAACTCTCATAACTACAGTTATAGGAGCCTTGATGTAGAGAGCTACTTGGGGTTGTGGATCCATTTGATTTCTGACATTTATCTAAATTGCATAAATCTCTCTTTATTATAATGACATCTCTTGGTTGCAAACTTGAGAAGTAAGCCCATGAACGCCACTTGTCTGAACAAGAAAATGGATGTTGGGAAAAGAGGCGATTCACATGAAATCCATGGTTTTATCCTTTGGATTAAGGGTTAATGCCCTAACGGGATCAATCCTCATGAGTGTTACATTGAATAATACATGAACCCTTTAAGTTTGAGAGAATTAAAGGGTTAAATACTCATTTGGTTGAGAAACAAGTGGGTAATTCTTAGAATTCAACATTTCTTACAATTGATATTAAAAGTTAAAAATCAGGCACATATTCAAAACCCTACCTGTTTGAACATCTTGGTGAGCATAACCCTAGTTAGCTCATTCTTATTGAAATTATACTTGCATTAAATCTCATTAGTTAGATCTTTATGTGATACAAGAACAAAAAGTAATATTAACATATTAAAACACCAAACCTTAGATCAATAGTCCATTAAGAATCAACTTACTTAACTGCACAAATATTCCCTATGGGATTCGACCATAACCTCTGTTGGGTTCTATATTTGACAGCGACCACTTACACTTTCATAAGAAAGTTGTAATTTGGGTGTATTATCTGTCAAGTGCTTATTTATGGGTTATAAGCCTGGTGTTAAAGGTTATAAGCTTTGGTGTCTAGAAAGTAGAAAGGTTATAATTAGCAGGGATGTTGTGTTTGATGAAACTACCATGCTTCGAGCTCTTTTCGAATTTAGTGCTTCGCCCCCAGATGAGCTTAGTGACATGAATCAGCAAAAGTCAAGCACCCACGTTGAGCTGCAGATTGGAGCAGAGTCTACACTAGTGCCTACTTCTTAGTTTAGCCCGAAGCTACAGAGTGGTACTATTTCTTCTTCACCACCAGTAACGCCATAATACTCTATTGCTAAAGATAGGCCTAGAAGAGATATTAGACCTCCCCATAAGTATGATTAAGCTAATTTGGTTGCTTATGCATTGAATGTAGCAGAAGGTATTGATTCCGGTAAAGAACTTTCTTTTACCTCAGAGGCAGTTAGTTGTGATGACTCTGGCTGATGGATGATTGCTATGCTGGAGGAGATGGAATCAGTTCATAAGAATGACACATGGGATTTGGTGAGATTGTCTAAAGATAAGAAATCTTTCCATTTCAAGTGGGTATTTAAAAAGAAATAGAGAATATCAAGAGTTGAAGATGCTAGATACAAAGCAAGACTAGTTACTAAAGGCTACAATCAGGTTTCAGGTATTGACTTCACAGATTTGTTTTCTCCAGTTGTTAAGTATAGCTCGATTCGAGCCTTGCTTGGTATTGGGGCCATGCATAATATTGAGATTGAGCAGTTCAATGTCAAAATTGCATTCTTACATGGAGAACTTGAGGAGGACATCTATAGCAACCAGAGGGTTTTTTAGTCTTAGGAAAGGAGGACTGTATGCTTGCTGAAAAAGTCTCTTTATGGCTAAAACAGTCCCCCAGGCAGTGGTTTAAGAGATTTGACTCTTTTATGACTTCTCATATGTTCCGGAGGAGTAGTTATGATAGTTTTGTCTACTTCAAGAGGGTAAGTAATGGTTCTTCTGTGTATCTTCTCCTGTATGTTAATGATTATAGCAAAGGATGTGAGAGAGATAATAAAAGTCAAAGCCTAGCTCAGCAAAGAGTTTGAGATGAAGAATCTAAGAGCAGGAAAGATGAATCTTGGCATGGAAATTATGAGGGAAAGAGAGAAGTGTAAGTTATACTTGAGTAAAAAAAGATATATTGAGAAAGTGCTTCACAGGTTCAATATGCAAAATGCTAATCTAGTCAGTACTCCATTGATAGCTCACTTCAAAATCTCGGCCACTTTATCTCCAAAGACAGATGATGAGCGTGACTATATGTCTCGAGTTCCATACTCTAGTGCCGTCGGGTCCCTTATGTATGCTATGGTGTGTTCCTGACCAGATTTATCTTATTCCTTTAGTATAGCTAGCAAATACATGGCAAATCCTAGCAAAGAACATTGTAAAGTAGTTCAGTGGATTTTTAAAAACTTGCATGGATCTGCTGATGTTTTTTTGTAGTTTGGGCTAAATAGAGATGGAGTAATTGGGTATATTGATTTTGATTTTCTAGGAGATCATGATAAAAGAAGGTCCCTTACAGGCTATGTTTTCCCCATTGGTGGTTGTGCCATTAGTTGGAAAGCTACCTTACAGACTATAGTTGCTTTGTCAACTACTGTGGCAGAGTATATGGCTATTACAGAGGCTTTCAAGAAAGCTATTTGGTTGAAGGATCTATTTGGTGAACTTAGCAAAGACTTATAGATTAATATGGTCTTTTTCAATAGTCAGAGTGCTATCTTCCTTACGAAAGATTAGATATTTCATGAGAGGACAAAGCACATCAATGTTTGGTATTATTTTGTGTGTAAAATTATTGCTTGTGGTGTTATTGTGGTGAGCAAGATTAGTACCCATGATAACCCTGCTGATATGATGACCAAGACACTACCAAGTGCCAAGTTTGAGCATTGCTTGGACTTGGTTGGCGTTGGCTGTTAAGATGTTCCCTTAAGGCTTTTGTGGAAGAGGTGGAGAGTTTGTCTTGAAATAGATTTGAGTTCTGAAATAGAATTTGTGTCAAGGTGGAGATTGTTTGAGTTGTGACCCAAACTTTTGTTGATCCAGTCCAGAAAGTTTTGCGGCGTGACTCATGATTGTGATTTTTAATGGGGTCTGTGGTGGTAGCGTAGGGATCGGGTGCGGGGGCAAAGTCCCTGTGATATGGAACATCATGTTTTTGGACCTAGGACTTATTTATATGCACGTATTACATATCTAAAATTAGTGGATCGATTTTGATGATTGAAAAATTACTTTGCTCCAGAATGTACTTTTCTCTTGTCATAGTGAAACCTCCTCTGCCTATGCCCGTTTATTTTCCCGCAAGAGTTTTCACATAAATTTTTGTGTTCTTATTTTCTTTCTGCTTGTGATTTGCTTTATTTTTTCCCCATTTCTAATAGTAACCTACCCAAATTTAAATTGTGCGAGTCATTCCACAAAATTGAATCCCAATAAGGGTGTTAAGTGATATGGCGGGTCCGAATGAGGTATTCATGCATGGCCAAAACTATAGTAGCGGGTGTGAGTTTATAGAAATCCGCACCCGCTGCCATAGATCTTATAATTATATGAAAAAAATATATTAAGAGTATAACTATTAGCAAATGGAACCATAACCAAATGAGGTTTAGGTCAAGGAAAGGAACCCCGAGTTCCATTGTTGCTTAATGCGAGTTTGAATACAGTGGACGTGTCCTTTTTTTAAATTTTATTCTTTTCAGTTTCTTTTTAAAAAAGTAAAAATTCCTTTCCATTTCAAGCTTCTTTGAAAAAAATAACTAAAATATTTTTCCATCTTTTTGGATTAAACTTTATCTTTATTGATTATTTATGTGCAAAAAAATATATCAGTGAGTTTGACATTTCAAATTTTATATATGATCATTGAGGTGGAACAAGGAGTCTAGAGAATTAAAATTCTAAATCCTAAGCAAAAAAGTAGGAGAGAAGAGTTAGCTCGGGGGGTCATAAATAGTCTGAGGTACCTTTGTTTGCAGATCCTGGAAGATGACAAATTGTTACATCCAAGTGCACATGAAAGCTTACGTGGTTACCCAAGTATTAATGTGACTTTTACAAGCCGAATATCGATCCTATAGGGACTTGTTGATTAGCGAACTATCCAATTCAAGCATTACTATGGAAGTTTAAGTAAGTGTGATTTGTAACCAAACAAAATTTTGAGTATTGCTATTTATAAATGAAATACAAAAATAACAATGATATGAAATTTGAATTGTAAACAATATGTGGAGAATTCCAGGGTTGAGGCATTTACTTCACATTCATGTAACTATGGCTTCTAGTAGGTGTTGGTATTATCATGATTATTGATTTACGAGATTGATAGTATAACTTGGGGATGGTCACCCTCTAAGTCGTCTACTCAAATTAAGCTCATAACTACATAGTTGAGCGGTGATGTGAGTCATTAACTCGGATGCATTAAGCTATCTTCCCATTTCGTTAATCAAGTAGGACGTTTAGGTTTATCTCTATCCTAACCACAAATAATTCTTTAACAATTAGTATCTAATGATGAAAGACATGATCCACACTCCTTACATTCTTTATTCTATCCCTACACTTCTACGGTTATTTCATTTTGGGACTTATATTTATCCTAAAGTTCATGTCTCTTTAGAATTGTAAATCAAGAACGCAAGAAAAATAACATACTTTGTAAACATATAAATCAACAATCAAACCATAATTAAACAATCATGTTCGTAGCGTCAATCCTATAATGAGGGTGTTTAACCACTTTTCATCTTACAAAGACTTACAAAAAAGCAATCCATAAGTAAACACTAAAAGAAAATTAAAGTAAAGAGGAAAGAACCCTAGTGTAGAGCCCTTGGATGCCTTATCTTCTCTCCAATCTTGTGTTGTTCCAAAAGTTTGATGTAATTATGGGTAAGTACTCTTTATATAGTATTTTAGGTCATCGATAGGCTTCCCCATACGAAGTATATGCATTTGCAACATTGCCCTTACTTAAAGACATAAAAAATCAACATTTATCCATTCGGGGAGGGAGAGGGGTTTCACCGAAAGGGAAAAAGCATGGCCTAGGGGTTGCGGAGCCCATCCAAAGTATGGGTGAGGCAGTTTGACCTCACCTTTGGGATGCGGCGCAAGGTCCCACCTCAAGGGTGAGGATGCGCTCCCGTTTTACTCCTATATTGTCGTACATTTGGTCCTTGTTTCCCCACTTCTTATGGCTTGTTTGTAGGCTTCAATTAGCTTCCATAATGCATCCAACGGTCTCCTAAACATCATATAATAATCATTAGTACAAACAACACTATAAAGCTCATCAAAGTACATTAGAATAGGCAAAACTCAAGCTAGCACTACTAGTTTTTTTTGGTCTAAATTCTATTTGATTATTTTGACTCTTAACTTTTTTCAAATGCACCTTAAACACTCTAAATATATAACTTAACTCATAGATACACAATTACACCTTTAATCATCATTAAGAACATTAAAAAGTCCTCAAAACTAAGCTAAATGTGTAGAGATAATGACACTTAGGTGTATAAATACACCTAAAATCACCAACCCAAGCTTAAGGCTTGGTTCTTCCTAAAAAAACTCTCTACATTAAGCACCATCAAAGAAGAGTCTAGTATTACTACTAAAACTAATACACTGGAGCTAGAATTACAATGACTACATGAATGGCAAGTTCCACATTAAACATATCATATTACAATTGAAAACTCATGGACACTACTTCAAATCTTCCTAACCTCAAGAGTTGACTCTACTAAGTTGGAAAACTCATGAATATTACTCAACTAATTATATAAGTCATCTAACCGTTATCAAACATGCACTCTCACCACAATAGAGTTACTCATATTCACTTACTAATAGGGGTAGCAAACGGACGGATTGGATTGGATTTGGACGGGTTAAATATGGATCGAGCAAAAATGGTTTGGATTGCAATCCGCCCATATAAATATGGGTAAATATGGATTTGATCAAATATGGATTGGGTAAAAATGGTTTCAACCCACTTTAACTCCTAAGTCAAAAACTTAAAACTTCTATATCATATCAACTTGACCTTTTTTTAATTTTTTTTTTAGTTTTTTCTTTTTAGTTTTTTTGTCTCTCTTCTATATGTAGCCTCTAGTTTTCTTTTTTTCTTTTTTTTGGTCATTTTTTCTCTCTCTCAATTCTATCTCTACCCTCTGCCCTTTGTTTCTCTTTCTTTTTTCTTTTTAGTCTCCTTTTTTTCTATTTTTTATTTTTTTTTGTTTTTACTTCTTTCTCATTTTTTTCTTTTTTGGTTGTATTTTATGTTTTATATATTTTTTATTTTCGAAGAACATGGTTAAGTAAAGTACAAATTATGGATGATGACTAAAATATCGTAACCACTCAGTATATTTGTTTTCACCATCATCTTTTTTCTTTTTTCCTTTTCTCCCTTTTTCATTATTTTTTCTTTTTAGTTTTTTTTGTATTTTTTTCTTCAATTCTTTCTTTACGCTTTTTTCTCTCTTCTATCTCTAAATTCTACCTCTCTTTCTACTTTTTTTTTAATTTTTGGTTTCCTTTTATGATAATGAATATACCAGGGTCGTACTCTCGACCTCTGGTTAAGGGTGTAGTACGACCCTGGTGCCCCATCCACTGCACCACAACCCATGTTGATTTTAATTCATATACTTATTTGTATATAAATACAAATGATAAATTGCACATATTGACAACTAAACTATTCAAATACAAATAATAAATTTATTTGAGATATATTGTATGATACAAATAAATTTAAAGTAAAACAATATAAAGTGCAATGACAAAAAAAGGATGAGAAAAAGAATATAAAAAAATAAGAAAAAAGACAAAAATGACAAACCAAGAATGAAAAAGGGAGAAACGGAGATACAAAAAAAAAGAATGCAAAGAAATAAAATTGAAAAAGAAAAAAATGATGAAAAAGAAGAAAGGAAAAAAGTGTAAGAAACGAGTAAAAAATAAGTAGAAAAAATGAAAAAGAAAAAAAGTAAATTAAAGAAAAAAAGAAAGAAAAAAATAGTAAATCAAAAGAAAAAAGAAAGAAAAAACAAAAAAGAAAAAGAAAAAAAAAGAAAGAGAAATAAAAGACAAAAAAATAATAATAAAGGAGTGAGACTATGGATTATATTTAATTGATAAGAGATGTTATGAATTATATAGGCTAAATGGGATAATTAGAAGCTTATATTTACTAACCCATGTAGGTTTCAAGTGAATACGAATGATGAAATAAGAATGAGAAAGGGGAAAGCGAAAAAAAAAATACAAAAAAAAAAGAAATAAAAATAAAATAATAAAAAAATAAGAAAGAAAAAAATAAATTATAAGGAATGAGTAAAAAAATAAAAAAATCAAAAAGAAAAAAAGTAAATTAAAGGAAAAAAGAAAGAAAAAAAGAAGAAGAAAACAAACTAGAAAAGAAAAAAAACTGAAACTTTAAGCATAGGTGGGTGATATCTGTGTTTAAATGGGTACCCATATTTTACCCATTTTATCCATATTTATATGAGCTTTTAAAACGA
Source organism: Capsicum annuum (assembly GCF_002878395.1). NCBI lineage: Eukaryota > Viridiplantae > Streptophyta > Magnoliopsida > Solanales > Solanaceae > Capsicum > Capsicum annuum. Next base: position 4,192,045 of record NC_061116.1, read on the forward strand.
GTTGAAGTCCATATTTATCCATTTGAAATATGAGTGATCAAATTCACTAAATATAGGTTAAATAGACTCTTTTTACAAATATGGGCTGAAATTACCACCCCTACTCACTAATATGAAATTTATCACAAAAATGATGTAAGAATCAAATTTCGTTCACTCTCACAAAGAATTCACATATCACATGATGAACCGTAAGCTTCCCTTAGTGTAGTACTCCACTAGTATTAGAATATCGAGGCTCAAGATCAAGTAGGACTTTAAGGATTGTAATATAGGCTAACAGACAGGTACAAACTATTCTGGCCAATTGCGACTATCTTCCCCAAGCGCTGTAATACATCACACTTTATATTAGACTCTTCTCTAAACAATCAAATTTTCCGTCACTTCTATCTTTATACCTCTATTTTATTTCACCCAATCTCTTTAAGCTAGTTTATACATCTTTAGTATGGAGAATATGCTATCTACATATATTCACTTTTGATTATTTTTTTTTCATTATATTACTCCCAACCACAACACATAAATTTCTAACACACCTATAACTATTTTCTTGGGACTTTACTTTCATTTTTTCCTTTTTTGATTCTACACTCCTCTTAATCTTTCAACTAAAACACTTAGGAACTGTGGATCAAATTACGGTCATTAAAAAAAAGGGAATAATTTAAATATGAGGCTATCAAAGAATAGGCTAAAGGCTCAACAGGGCTATATAAGGTCATGCAAAAGGGTAGATAAAGCAGGAATAAACATGTCTATCAAAGAAATGCCTATATCATCTCCTAAATCCAACATTCTTTATTTTGTATTGCAAACACACTAGAAAAGTTCTAAACATTAATATGCAAACATGAAATGTAACAAAAACCCCACTCACATATGACACATGCTCAAATCAAGCAAGATCATTATAGAATCTCAACCAAGCAATAGCAAGAATCCAAAACTAAGCCAATATTGCACAGGAGTCAGAGAAATGAACCTAGGTGTCTCAAAATAGTCATTAAAATCATTATACATGCCTCTACATTCGAAACCAACTTGTCTCATTTAATCATACATAGCACTTAGCAAGAATATCTCATTTATTCCTAATAAAAAAAATTTAAAATTACTTCTAAAAATTTAAAAGGTATATTGGGTTCAGAGGACTCCCCCTAAAAAAGAATAGAAAGAAACACTAGTGGTGGATGAAGTATGCTTTTAATAGACAGACATCAACAAAAATTGAAAATTAATAGATAAAATCTTTTTGTATTTTTTTTTAAAATTTATTAAAAAACTAGAAAATAAATAAAAATAAAAATCCTACAACAATTCACCCTAAACAATTAGAAGATTTTTCCCACCCTATACTTAAAATCATACTTTCTCCCTATAGTATAAATCAAAATTAAGGATAGAAATACTTCATGATGTATCTAGGCCTAGCTAGTAGCATTGTGATCATCAAAGAAGTTTGAAGGACCCCACATTCAGTTTTTTCCCTGCTCCTTAGCTCAGATTTCCGGTACTCAAAATTCCCTTCAACTTGTTGACACCAAACAAAAAAAACCAAAGTTGATACTAAACAAAATCTAATAAAAGTTAAAATAACTATATTAACTTGGGTTACCTCCCAAGAAATGCCTGATTTAGTGTCGCGACATGGCTCACATCATAGCTCTTAACCACAGTCTTTCATCATTTTTCTCCTACTAGAAGCCCATCGTTTTATTATTTTCTAACATCTTATGTGCTTAATCTCAAGGTCTGCATCTCTTTCTACACTTACTTTTTCAATCTCACTTTCAAGTTTATCAATTTTGGGCTTAAGTTTTGCTTTAGGTAACTTTATGAGAGTGTCCGATGAGGTCATTGGATGCTTGTAATCCTCTATGCCACACTTATCTTCTTTCATCGCTATGATCATGAACAAATCTTTGTAGTGTGAGGGTGTGTTGAGTTATTTGTACACTATGAGTACCACCTCTTCATCATTCTATCTAATTTTTAGAGTACCCCCTTTCACATATATTAGTGCTCCTCCAATTGCCAAGAATGGACATCCCAATATGATTGGTACCCTATCATCTACATCATAATCAAGAATAACAAAGTCATCAGGAATAATGAACTTAGTAACCTTAATGAGAATATCTTTAATGATTTCTTTGGGAATCACTCTTGTTCTGTCCGCTATTTGGAGCACAGTAGAACATGGCCTCATTTTTTCTAAATCTAAAGTTTAAAACACAAATAGGGGAAAGAATTTATGCTCACCTCCAAATAACTCAAATCATGGACCGCATAAATTTTACTAATTTTTATAGGGAGGGTGAAACTCCCAGGGTCGTTAAGCTTCTTGCTCATCACTACTGAACTGCACTCCTCAGTAAGTGCTACTATCTTAATGTTACCCAAATTTATATTGTTTGCCACCATATATTTCAAGTGCTTAGCATACTTAGTCATTACTTGGAAAGTATATAATAAGATAAGGTTAATGTGAAGTTCTCTGAATGTGTTAAAGAACTTCTTAATACATGCATCCTCTTTAGCCATTTTAAGCCACTAAGAGAACGGTGGTTGTGGTCTCTCTGGTGTATGCTATTGATACGCCCAAATTACAACTCTTGTTACAAAGTGAAAGCAGTCACTGTCAAATATAAAACCCAACTAGGTTGGGTTAGAATCCCACAAGGAATACTGTGTAAACTAAGTGTTATGATCATTAATGAACTATTGATCGAAGGTTCCAGAATAAGGAGGTTTATTTGTTAATAGTATTTGATGCTTGTAACAAGTCATATTTAAACTAATGAGTATTATTGCAAGTTTTGATTCAATGAGAATAGATAAACTTGGATTATGTTCACCAAGTTGTTATAGCAGTCAGGGTTGTGAGTTATCCCAAATTCCTGATTAACAATTCAATTGCAAGATTGATTGAACTCTATAGTTTATCTATTTGTTTCTCAACCTTAATAGATGACTACCCTTTAATTCTTTCAAACTTAGAGAATGTAGTGAACTTTTCAATTGATTTCTCAAGTGTGTTGATCCTTTTAAGGCATCAGCCTGTAAGCCAAGGGTTAGAGCCTTTGGATTCCTTGTAAATCTCCTTTTTCCCAACACACACTTTTCTACTCAAACAAATGGTGTTCTTGGGCACAACCTTCAAGTTTACAACAAAGAAAGATCATAATTATGAAGAAAAGTTTATACAATTGCAATTAGTCATAGAATTTAGGCATTCTCACAACCCTAAGCGACGACTCACATCAATGCTTCCATAACCCTAGTTTTGGGAGTTTTAGCCACACATCATAGAAGAAGAAGATTCCATTGTTTTTCTCATAGATAGTCCAAAAAATTACTTACAAAATATTCAAAGAATTGTTCTTGATCTTCAGTAAAAATAGTGAATAAAATGATAAGATCCACAATATCAGCTTGTTGCTTAGAAAAAAAATTACAAGTGACTCAAAAGATTAAATATAGATGAAAGATCCCTAATCTCACTCTAAACTGGGTATTTATATGTTCCTTGGTATTGGGAGTTCAAAATTCAAACTTTAATTTGCCGCGTCATAGTTGACGACCAAGTTGACGGCCTATCAGTGGCCTGACGGTCCATCACCTGGACCATTGCTTGGATCCTTAGTTTTCCTTGTTCTGTCTTAGTTCTGACGGCCAAGTTGATAGCCCTTCAGAGTCCTAAAAGTCTGTCACTTGCACCGTCTCTAAGTTCTAGGATGTTTTACCTTTTACTTGGTTCTGACGGCCATGTTGATGGTGGTCTAATGGTCCGTTACTTGGACCATCGCCTGGGTCATATAATTCATCCAATCTATTTAGAGCTAACGAGCATCTTGATGGTCCATCACAAGGTTGACGGCCTATCAGTTAGACTATCAATAGCCTTTAGCTTCTACTTTGCCAAGTTATTTTCTTTGCCGAGTCCTTTACCTGAAAATAGTAAAACCCAACATCAAGTACACTTATAGTTGCTTAAATAAAGACAATTATCCCTTGTAAATGATGTAAAATATTTCGTCAAAAGTCGGAATATCAACACCCTCAACTTAAGACAATTGCTTGTCCTCAAGCAACCAAACACCATATCATATGCATGAACAAGAACAATGATTGGCATTCAATCGTTTAGCTATGAATGACACAACCACTCAATTGTCACGTAATTCATGTAGTTTCAATACATCATGATCCACAGTTGGCACTATTTACAATTTAGCGCATACACAATCATGGATATAGTATCCCGCAAAAATTAGTAAAAATAAGTATACTTCTGTTTACCCTCACAGTCAAAGAAGTCCACCACACTTTATTCATTTAACCCATGGATGAAAAAATAAGACTCTAACTCCCATAAAAGATGTTGCAAGCACAGCATACACACATATAAGCTTGCCCTTATCATCTCATGCCCTCTATGGTTGATTCACAAAGATCAAGCAGGACTTTCTATTGCTTATAAAGAGGTTTTGATGTTAGGTGAGGATCAATTTTGAGAAAGTGACTTCAAGTAATGATTTCACCCTCTTGGTGCTTAATTCCTACTCACCATTCTTTTCTACATCACTTACAATCCATACTACTCATCCAGCAATTTCACAGTAAACCCTATTTTTTAAGAATCTGCTTCAGCCACCCTCAAGTTAAGCTGATACTGTCAGTTGAGGTGCATAATATCTAACTAGATTAGGGCCATATGAGACATTTTGTTGCTACTTGACCTACTTTCATCAAAGTGTCAACTTACTAATAGTAGCCACCCTCAACTTAGGCATTTTGCCTAAGTTAAGGTATATGATATCCACTGCTGGACTAGGGATAAAATTAGGTGCTAAGATCCTAACGAGAGTGAATAAAAATTATTGGGTATGAATAAACAATAATGAAAGATCAAAAAGGGTTCAAAAGGGAAAATTATATCTTTTTAGTGGGGCTTTTATGGTTAAGCAGAATACCAACTAAAGGAGGCCTGCTATCCTATCCTATTAAATCAACCATAAAGTAACACAAATGACCCTGGCAAGTTCTATTTGTGCACACCATTCAAGAAAGATAAATAACAACCTAAATATACCGGTTCTACTAGATAGCATACGAGCAAAAAGAACACAGGCAACAAAAACCCCCGCGGTAACCAATAACACAACAAACACCTATACCCACTAAATAAAAATGCTTTGTCCTTAAATACATAACAATATAGTACAAGGAAGTGAAATACTTGCAAAGCCCCTTAGTTTTATGAGTTGGTCGACTTTGGAGAGGCTTTTTTGGCCTCAGGTTCAACATCAGTGACCCATATAGTGGTCGGGGTGGTCAAAGTAGTCTCCTGCTTAATAGGATGTCTCACAATCGAAATCAACTCTGGCATGAGGCCCTTTGCTGGGGCTGAACTAGTCGAAACTTCCACTGCTTCATCAATAGCCCTTTTCTTTCTTTTCTCTTCACCCTTTAATGATTTCTTTATTGCTTTTCTCATGTTCTTTTCTTTAGGCATTTCGTACCTATTCCTCTTTTTTCTTTCAGATTTTTTCTCACCACTCTCATTAACTTGCTTCTTTTTGTATTTCAACGACCTACCTATTAGATCAATAAGGACCTTGTCTTCATCACTAATAACCAATGTAGGATAAAAAATAGTCTGTGGTTGTTGTCTTTTCAGTTACCAATATTATCCTGTGCCTATCTAATGCTGCCATGAATTGTGCAAAGTTTGGAATAAATAACTCATTTAACTGGTTGTTGACACGCTCATCTATGTCATCTATCCTGGCATGAATATTCTGATAGGGTTTGAGAGCTTCAGCAATAATAGGTTGGTGAATGGTTTGAACTCCTTTCCCCAAGCATTCAGCTACTTCTCAAACATTTTTTGGTCTCTTATAGATTTGGCAAAGTTCTCTTGTGTCATCTGGTATTCAGAATACCTCTGGTGGGATAGCCCAACTAGGTTGAGGTTGAATTCCACAGGGAATACTGTGTAAACTAAGTGTTGTTATTATTAATGGACTATTGATCGAAGGTTGTGGAATAAAGAGGGGTTGTTTGTTTATAGTGTTTGATACTTGTAATGGTTTGTATTCGAACTAATGAGTGTTCTTGTAAGTTTTGATTCAATGAGAATAAATAAACTAGGATTATGTTCACCAAGATGTTAGAGCAGTCAGGGTTGTGAGTTATCCCAAATTCCTGATTAACAATTTCATTTACAAGATTGATTGAACTCTATGGTTTATCTATTTGTTTCTTAACCTTAATATATGAATACCCTTTAATTCTTTCGAACTTAAAAAGTGTAGTGAACTTTTCAATTGATTTCTCAAGTAGGTTGATCCTATTAAGGCATCAACCCATAACTCAAGTGTTAGAGCCTTTGGATTCCTTGTAAATATCCTATTTTTCCAACACAAACTTTTCTACTCAAACAAGTGGTGTTATTGGGCACACCCGTCAAGTTTACAACCAATAAAGATCATAATGAGTTTATACAATTGCAATTAGTTACAAAATTCAGGCATTCTCACAACCTTAAGCAACGATTCATATCAAGGCTTCCATAACCCTAGTTATGGGAGTTTTAGCCACACATCATAGAAGAAGAAAATTGCATTATTTTTATTATAGATAATCAAGAAAATTACTTACAAAATATTCAAAGAATTGTTCTTGATCTTCAGTGAAAATGGTGAATAAAATAACATGATCCATAATATCAGCTTGTTTCTCAGAGAAAAAATTACAAGTGACTCACTCAAAAGATAAAATATAGATAAAAGATCCCTAATCTAAACCAAAACTGGGTATTTATATATTCCCATGTATTGGGAATTCAAAAGTTGAACTTCAATTTGCGACATCATAGTTGACGACCAAGTTGACGGCCCGTCACTTGGATCCACAGTTTGCCTTTTTCTGTCTTAGTTCTAATGGCCAAGTTGATGGCCCATCAGAGTCTTGACTGTTTTCCACTTGGATTGTCGCTATGTTCCAGGATATTTTGCCTTCTACTTGGTTCTGACAGCCATGTTGACGACCTATCAGTGGATTAACGGTCCATCACTTAGACCGTTGCCTAGGTCATCCAATTCATCTAATCTATTTAGAGTTGACGGGCATCCTGACGGTCCGTCACAAAGTTGACGGCCCATTAGTTAGACTGTCAATGGCCGTCGGCTTTTACTTTTCCAAGTTATTTCCTCTACTGAGTCCTTTACTTGAAAATAGTAAAACCCAACTTCAAGTAAACTAATAGTTGCTTAAAGACACTCTATTATACCTTGTAAAAGATGTAAAATGTTTCGTCAAAGCCAAAACATCAGCTATGTAACTCCCCAAGACTACCCCTTGGACATCACATGGTACTTAAGACTACAAGTTATTCTAAGCTAACCTATGAAATGGCATACTGTTAAGCAACTAATTTAAATATGTGTAAAATATTTGAGTTTACTATACAGAAACATAATCATGATGAAATCTGGGGAAAATATATTACTGATAAAAATTTTACATTTTGGTAAAACTGAAAAGAGAAACTGAAATCACATGACTGATTCTGACTAACATCTATGAAGCCTCTACTGTACTGACTATAGATAGCTGGAACGTGACTCCAACTACCACTAATTAGTACGTATGATTAAAAAATTAAAGTACATGAATAACATCTACAGTTATCTCGAATTAGGGCAGAATTTTATTTTACATGAATAACAAGTCGAGATAATATTCTATTTTTATGAATTAGGGAAAGGGTAATTGATGTTCCGTATTTTGACAGAACATTTTGTACCTTTTACAAGGGATGATTAGGAATTTTCAAGAAACTGTTGTTGTATTTGACACTGGATTTTAGTGTTTCCAGGTTAGAGACTTAGCTAGAGAAATATCTTGGAAAAGTAAGAGAAAAGGGATTTGAAGTTCAAATTGATGGACCGTCAACATGTGATGGATTGGTAGGATGTCCGTCAATGACAAGTAGAATGAGAAGCATGGCCGACCCTTGAGACAAGCCAAGCGACGGACCGTTAAGACACTGATGGGCTGTAAACTCAAAGCAGAATGAGCCAACCTTAGTGGTGAAGCAACGGTCCAGGCGATGGACATCTACCCAGCGATGGGCCATCAACATAGCCTTCAGAGGTGAAACAAAATAAAACATCACTGGAAGCCTTGCGACAAACCCGATGATGGACCGTCAACCTTGAAGTGGCAATTCGAGTTTTGAATTTTAAAACCCTAGTCTCTAGAAACATATAAATACCCAGTCTTTGTTTTATTAATGGATCTTTTATCATATTTTCCATCTATGAAGACTGATTGTAACATATTATTCTATGAGAGAGAGTCTATTATTGTGGATCTAGCTATTTTATTCATATTTTATTGAAGATTCAAGAACAATTATTGAAACTTTTGTAAGTAATTCTCTTAATTTATTTATGAATAACACAATGATGACTTATTCTTCTCTTGAGATATGTGGCTAAGCTCTCATAACTAGGGTTATCGGAGCCTTGATGTGTATGGCTGATTCGGGTTGTGAAATTATTTAAGTTTCATACTTAATCGAGATTGTATAAACCATTCATCAAATTAATGACCTTTCTTGGTTGTAAACTTGAAGGGTGAGCCCAAGAACATCACTTGTTTGAGTAGAAAAGTGCATGTTGGAAAAAGAATAGGTTTACATCGAATTCAAAGGCATTAACCTTTGGGTTATGGGTTGATGCCTTAACGGGATTAACCTACGTAAGAGACTAGTTTAATAAACCAACGTGTTATTTAAATTCGAAAGAATTAAAGGGTAAAATATCTATTTAGGTTGTGATAACGCTCGAATTATTCTCTTGAATGGGTGTAAGCGATCGTTGTAATATAAAATCCAACAAGGTTGGGGTTGAATCCCATAGAGAATATGGTGTGAACTCAAATTGTTTGCGATTTAATCCACTGATAGTTTAATGTTTCCTAAAATGGGGGGTTTAGGTTTAACAAGTTGTTGTTTGTCATTTTACTTTCGATGTTTGTAAATTAAGAGTTTATGAAATAACCAGAATTATGTTCACTAGGGCTTCCGGTACATAACAGATGCTAAAAGTGATTCAAGATTCTCACGGTGGGTCAGATAACAAGCTATCTCTATCGATGTTATGCTTAAATGTATCTCGACCTACTTAAGTGTTTAATTCCCTAATCCTCTCGGACTTAGGGAATTTCTATTTACTGCCCATATTTTACCTCAGGTTAACTAACCTTGTTACAACGCTGATTATTAAACAAAGTATTTTCGAGTCCCTTTTGGTAATTCACTTCCTACTATATTTGATTTCTTTCTCAAGCAAATCAAAAAAGGTGTGTCTACTGTTTGCAACCAACAGACGTTAATTAAAACTTCAGAATTATCAAGAAATCTTACCTCCTTTAGAATCTTGAATACTTAGCACCTCATCAAGACCTAACCCTAGATCCCATAACTCAGGTTAATGGAGTTTAGCCACTTATGATGTAACGAACGGAACACAAAATTGAATTCATGATTTGAAATATAAACTTACAGAGATGAATAATAACTAGTTAATCACTGATTAGATCACAAAGAAAAAATCCCAAAATACTGATAATAATCTCTCAAAAATAGTTGTGTTGTTAAAGTCAAGAAGTAAAGAGAGAAAATATCAAAATATGTTGTCCAAAACTTAAGGTGTCGACCTTGTGTGGAATAATTATGATAATAACAATAATAATTGTTCTCTAGAAAACCCTAAAATAAAGCTTTAAATAGTTTACCCTAAATAAGGAAATAAAATCAAGGTTATAGCTCTTTGTTGGAATAGACGATGACTATTGGTGACACTTTATCGGGATTGTGATGACTTATCAAGAATGTCATCAGGTCTTTTTCAAATCTGCACTAGTCCTGTCTTAGGTTGACGGCAACTTCTGACGGCTTATCAGGATTGTGACGACTTATCAGAAATGTCATCACACTTTTGCTCCAATTCTCATGTCCTGCCTAAGTTTGGCAGCATTCCTGATGACTTATCACCATTATGATGGCCTATCACAAAATGTCATTGATTCTATCAGCTGGAACTCATTCCCTGTTTAAGGCTGATGACAAACTTAATAACTTATCAAACCCTTGACGACTTATCACAAAATGTCGTCGCAACTTTCACTTTAGCCCAATTCTCTATCTACTGATGACGACCAACCTGATAGCTTATCACAGGGCTGACGACTTATCACAAATATCATCATCCACACTTGTCTTTAGAGTTTTTCAAATTTCAACTTCTTTGCTTCATTTCATGTTGGTTCTCTATCATATCAGCTTAAACTGCAAAATCAAACATAAACTAATCAAAAATAACTAAAGTTGCTTAAGACCTTACAATTATTTAGAATTAAAATCCTCAAATGTTTTAGCATATGCTCACATATCAACACCCTCAACTTAAAACAATTGCTTGTCCTCAAGAAACCAAAACATAACTAAGAGAATACAAAGTACAATTTGGCAGGTAACTACTCATATTAGTTCAGAATAATTTCACCATCTCCAAGGTCAGTTAATTTAAAACTCATTGTTGATGTTTTGAAGAACAACCATGCAACTCACAAGCATCAAGATATGGAACAAATTTAGCAATAACAATCATACCATACCAAGATCATAGTATCTGAAAAAGTTAGTGACTTAGCAACATACCCAATGTGCCCTCACAACAACGAAATCCCTTTTTCACTCATATAAGAATTCACATACATAAACATAGGGATAATCTCAAGTCTCACTCTCAGAATGAAGTTTCAAACACTGCATATCAAATGCCATAGGCTTGCCCTTATAGTCAGTTCCCAAATCTTTAGGTAGGTTAGTTAGGATCACTTAAGGGGTTTTCTTAGGTTTGTAATGTAGGCTAGGGGCTGGTATGACATTCATGGATATTTTAGAGTGACTATGCCCCCTTGAAACTACACTAAACTCTTAGGGTTTCACTTCTCAAACTTCTTTTCTTCTAATTCTTTTATTGATCACACATGCTCAAGATGGATGCGGTCTTTTAAATAATCATATTATCTTTTTATCATCTTTAACACAACTTTATCTTTTATTACTCCTTTTTCACCACACCCAACTTTTTATTCTTTTCTCTTATTCTACCTCTTTTTATGCTCATTTTGCATCACGCACCCCTATGATAAGTTAAGGTGCACAGTGTCCAAGGAGGACCAGGGCCAAAACAGGTTTATTGTGAGGTAAACAGGAAAGTGAGAGGTTTCATAGAAAGAAATAGGTATATAGGCTCAAATCAGGAATCAAAGGATATTATTCACATTGGGAAGGTCATTTAGGCTGAAAGTGGATTACAATAAAAAATGGCCTATGATCCTTTCCTAACCCCTATCCTACAACCTAGGCATGACTAACAGGGCAAGTACTAGATTCGGCACACAGCAGGAGCTGAGTAAGAACTTACACACACATGGCACACAAGTACATCGCATATCACTACTTATTCTATTCATGCAATTTATTCAGCAAAAATCATCAAGTCGCCAAACTAATGCCTTAAAAAGATGCATCGTAGTCACAAATGAATGCACTTCACACAGTTATAAACTCCGATCAATGGAGAGGTTCTCAAAAGTCACAAACCAAGCTAACTGCCTCAAGTACCTGTATTACTCCTAAATATCTACCAAAAGTTATTACAACAATATCCTACCCTACACCCTTAACTTAAAATAGAAAATAAAGCTAAACTTAAGGTTAGAGTATACCTGGAATGGATCAATTTTGGGGTTCATGGGTTTCTAACCCTTCTGCTACATCATCTGCTACCTTCTCTCCATCAGGAGCTTCTAGCCTTGCAGTGGTAGGGGTCTGCTAGATAAGGCACCTATATCCCTAGCTTTCAAAGCCTCCTCCAATCTCTCATTGTCCGCTAGGGACTCTATTCTTGCTTTTTTTCAACTCTCCTTTTTCGGCCTTCTTTTTTTCCTTCTTTTTCACTCTTCTTTGTTCCTCACTGTCAGGGTCTAGTTTCTTATATTTGCCCTTCCGCTACCTCTTTTTTTTTCTTTGGTGAATCTCCAGTGAGGTCAAGCATTGGAATTTCTTTCTCAGATTCATGCATAGCCGGATCTGTCAGCACCATAAATTGGTGCTGCTGCAACACCCCAACATCTGCCTTTACCTTTTTCAAGGCCGCTCTGAAGTTAGAAAGATCAGCTCTTGACATTTCTTTTGCCCGTGCATCAAATAGGTTCTCCAAATCTGCAACCCATCCAGGAAAAGTCATAAAAGGCTCAAGGGTAGCCTTGATTCTCCTATCTACTGCAGCAACAAACTGTTTTGGAAAAACATGCAGCTATGCCTCACATTATTTATCTTGTTTGGCCACTTTTCTGATATCGATCGGATGAAATACAAATCCTATTGATGCTGTAGGAGTTGAGGGATTGGGTTCATTCTCAGGCACTGAAACTGCTTGTACTGTAAAAGTTGTCTACTCAGTCTCAAAATCTTGTATTTCCATATTAGGTGTTAAACCGACATCTATAATTGGAGGGTCTGCTGATACCTCTACATCTCTATCAAGTCTTAGTTCTGGATGATTTTTATTATACCGTATGGGATTGTGGGTCTTTTGGGTAGGAATGTCATCATCAACCCCTGCAATCTCTGGTACATTAGCAGCTTAGCATAACTCTGTGATAAGATACAGGAAATGATAAATAGTGTTGGTTCTTGACATTCTAATCTTTATCTCATCAGCAATGATTTTTCTGAAATTAAGGTGGAGCTGCTGAACCATTCTTACTACTAGGATAGCTCGATCGTCACCCAAATATTGTCTTTATCATTGGGCATCAGCCAGATACTCACTACAACCCACCAAAACTTTATGTCTTGAGTCAAAGAGGACTTATAGATTCTCTTATTTGGGTTGGTCACTCATGCTGGTTCCCCTTCGACTATGATATTGGCCAACCACGGACGTTGATTTGCCTGGTTTTTAATTCGAGCATAGACTGATGGTGAAGTGGCCTGAGGAGTAAAGTTAGGGCCATGTAAGAACCTGTTGATGGTTCTGATTGAGATATCAACCCTTACGCCCCTTACCTGAACTTTCTCTAATAGGAGCTGGTCTGCAACTCTTTCTCCTGACCTATACATGTTTTCCTACTGAGCCTGGTAGTTTGCGTAAAGTACTTGGACCAATGCAGGGCAAAATGAGCTTCCCCCTTTTGTAGTCTGTCCCTAGCCATATTCTTGGAACTTTTGTTCCACTTCAAGATACCTACGCAGACCTTTGGATATAATTCTCTTTTTTTCCTAAATCGGCCTTTTAGTCCTTCTTTTATCAGTTCTGCGGCACCCAATAGTGAAGATGCCCTCTTCCTTGGGAATTTTCCATCTAGCATTGTCTCAAACTTTGGGGTTCTTACATCTGATAAGTGTTCCCTGAATTGGAGAATCTTTATCATCTTGTTGTTCAGTGGAAGGGGATTCGGATTCTGTTCCTTCACACTCAAGCTCCTCAGACTCTTCATGTTCTTTCTCTTCAAATTTAGCATATTTAGACTCATGCTCATTTTCAGAATGTTCAGATACCTCCTGCTCAGAAGCAGTTGTTGTTTTAGTATCCTCACTATCTTCTACCTCAACTGGTAGGGGTGGTAAAGGCTGGTTAGGGTTTTGCTTCTTCTTTCGCTTCCTAAGCATAGGTTCTTCCTCTTCATAATCAGACTCTTCATTGATGAGCTTCCGGCGTACACTTTTTTATTGTTCCTTCTTTGTAAACATGGGACTCTTTTCTTTGGGTTCCATTATAGGGTTCCTGTAGCAATAGAAAAACCATTAGTCAATCCTCAAGAGCCTAAACACAAACACATTAATCATTTAAGCTTCACATCCTTTGAAAAAGCTCATCCATACGATATTTATTGATAAGCCATCACAACTGTGATAGCTTGTCACAATTGTCGACATCCTTAGATAGAAGTTGCAAAACTTTATCAACTTATGACGATATTTCTGATAAGCCATCACAAATATGATAGCCTATAACAAATGTCATCAGCTCTAAACAGAACTCACTTCATTCTTAGTAGCCTTTGACGACATTTTTGATAAGCCATCACAGTTGTGATTTATTATCATGAATGTTGTCAGCTCTTATTAGAATTCCACTTTTGATTTTAACTCAATTTGTGGTCCCATTATTTCTCAAATTCCACTTGATTCTGATTTGTGAGCTGAATTTTAAGCCTTAGGCTTGCACAACAAAACCTAGTTCCTAATTTCAGCCCCTCTTCCAGTTAAAATTGGTTCAAGTCTCTTGGGAACTTGGGTTGTCATCAATCTATTCCTTACCACTTGAAAAGAAAAGTCAAATTTAGAGCATACCTGATGGGAGCCTTCAATATGATTACACGCACAAGAGGAAGTAGGAAGAAATTCTTGATTTTAATTGCAAAACTACACACAAGGAAACTTGCCTTTTGTTTTACTTGGAAATTTTTTTGAATAAGGAAATAAAATACTCTAAATATGGAAGCGAAATAACTTAAAAGGAAGTAAAAGCAAGCGAGAAGGTGGAAAGGTTTGACTGGGCCTGGGTCGAATCTTTATAATTGGCCTAGATTTGGTTGTTAAGTTACTTTTTGATGACATCTTATGATGGCTTATCATAGGTGTGATGACCTATAATGGATGTCATCAACCTTCATAAAACTTCAATTCAAACTTGGCCTCTCTGATGACAAATTTGATAGCTTATCACAGTTTTGACGACTTATCATAAATGCCGTCAGGACCTTTTCTGCTGATTTCTTCAGTTTTCCACCTTCTGTGAACTAAATCCTAATTATAAAAATAAATACTTTACTGGAATATAAAATTTTGGGTTGCCTCCCAATAGTACCTGATTTACTGTCGCGACACGACTTGGTAATCTTGACTACTCAGACTTTGCCAAGACAACTTATTATGGATGAGTGTATCACGAAGTGTGCTTCTTTATCATTTAGCCTAAAATTTAGCTCATTCAGGTCCATGTATATGATTACTCTCCCGGTTGCAACAAATGGTCTACCCAAGATGATGGGCACTTCAAACTCTACCTCGCAATCTAGGACTACAAAATCAACAGGCAGAATAAAATCAGCTACCTTTACTAAAACATCATGTAATTTGCCCATAGGCTGCTTCACTGACCTATCTGCCATCACCAACCGCGTATTTGTTGGGGTAGGATTCCCCAAACCCAATTTCTTGTACACAACAAGTGGCATTAGGTTTATACTGACTCCCAGATCGCATAATGCTTTGGTGAATTTCAGGGAACCAATAGCACACAAAATGGTAAATGCTCCCGGGTTTGCCTTTTTCTGCACTAAAGACCTTGTAGAGATAGTGCCATAATGGAAAAGATTGTTCTCCGGCTCATGGATAACCTTCCATTTCTTGGTCACAAGGTCTTTCATGAAATTTGCGTATCCTGGCATTTGCTCAAGTGCCTCAACCAATGGCATATTTATTGTCAATTGCTTAAGCATTGCCAGGAATTTGCTAAATTTTGTATCATTAGCCTTCTTTTTCAATTGTTGAGGAAAGGGAGGTGGTGGTCTTGGGATAGTTTTCAACACCACTTCCTCTTTCTTCTCCAAAGCATTAACAGAACTATCCAGCTTCTCAGACTCTACTAGATTGCTTTCTTCAGATTCATCAACAACTACCTCACCATCTACAAATTTTCCCACAGAAGGGCCAGGTAATATCTTACCACTCCAAGTGGTAATCTCCATACATGAGCCATCATTCTGCGGATTCTAAACCATATCACTTGGTAATGTTCCACTCTTTCTCTGGTTAAATGCAGCAAAAAGTTAGCTCATCTGCTTCTCCAAATATTTGATAGTAGTGAAGTGTGAGTGCACCAACTGACTGATGGATGTTAGATCGGTATTTATGGTGGTTACACTAGAGTTGGTGGCCTCAACTCCCTCTAACAATTTCTACATCATGTCCTCCATGGATATATTTCCAGAGCTAGTTTCAGTAGCTTCCCAATTTCTAGGAGGAACATATAAACCACTCCTGTCATTATTGCTTCTCCAGTTTCCTTGCTCCCTGTCTTTGTAACCAGGCTTGTCATAAATGTTCCGACCTTGATTGCCTTGGCTATTGCCTCGGAAACCCCCCTGATTATTAATATAATTCGCCTCTTCTTCAGGTTCTACATCCACCTGGTCTTGAGATGTTACAACTTTCACTTTCTCAGTCTTCCCTGACAATAAGAGCTTGGTGAGCAAGTCTATCTGAGTCTTTAGATGGGCCATGTCTTGATCCCGCTCCTCATCTCTCCTACATTGTGCAGCAGACATACTAACCAAAATAGCGGAGCTTGCTACCACAGACTCTTGGTATGCTAAGCCCGACTCTATTTGGTTATCCTATTTATTATATATAAGGCATCTTGAAAAGATAGATTAACAAATGAACCACCAGTAGCATTATCTACAATCGGCTTTGTTATAGAGTTGAAGGCCCTATATAAAGACTCCATCAAGTGTAATTTTGTCATATTGTGGTTGGGACACTGTGTTAGCTTGTTCTTGAATCTCTCCCAATTCTCAAGCAAAGCTTCAGTAGGAAGCTGTCTAAAATTGCTATTTCGTCCCTCAACTGTACCCTTCTAGAGGGTGGAAAAACTGTTCTAGGAACTCTTCTTTCAATTGCCTCCAGTGGGTGATGGAATCAGCTGTAAGCTCATTCAGCCATAATATTGCCTCCCCAGACAGAGACAATGGGAACAACCTCAGCCTGATAGAGTTCTAGCCCACTCCTGGGTTATCAAAAGATTTGCAAATAGTGACAAAATTCACCAGATGCAGGTTTGGATCATCCCCAGGAAGGCCACCAAACAACCCCTTTATATTGATGAGTTGGATCAAAGTACTTGTAATGTTGAACTTAGCTCAAGGTTCCAACGGTGGAGGAATAATTGTACCCATTGCACCTGCCCCGTCCATGCCATCATCATCATCATCATTCAGATCATACTAGACCGGCTGGTACTCTTGTCTTCTTTGGAATGAGCGATTCCGGTTAACATTACGTGGCACTTGTATAGTTATCTACTCTGCACGCCTTGAGTTACCAGGGTTCAATAACTTCTCGTCCCCTAAATCTTTGTCCTAAGGGTTTGGATGTCATGCATGTTGCCAGATATTTTGCAAATTCACCTGAGCTTTAGCTAAGGCTGCTAGCCTGTCAGCCTCTTTCTGTTCTTCCATTCTTTCTATTCATTGGGGTTTTGGATTTAGTGGTAAAAATGTTTCTCCGGAACTTTTGGTGCTTGGAATACACTATAAAATCCTTTAAATAAACAAAAACAACAAATAAACGTAAATCTAGAAAACTTAACTAACAGTCAATTAGCACATACAAACTTCAGCTTACAACCGTATTCCCCGACAATGGTGCCATTTTTGATAATGCTCAAATTACACTCTTGAATGGGTGTAAGCGATCGTTGTCAATATAAAACCCAACTAGGTTGGGGTCGAATCCCATAGGGAATATGGTGTGAACTCAAGTTTTTTGCAATTTAATCCACTAATAGTTTAATGTTTCCTAAAATAGGGGGATTTTGGTTTAACAAGTTGTTGTTTGTCACTTTACTTTTGATGTTTGTAAATCAAGAGTTTATGAAATAACCAGAATTATGTTCACTAGGTCTTCCGGTACATGACGGATTCTAAAAGTGATTCAAGATTCTTACGGTGGGTCAGATAACAAGCTATCTCTATCGATGTTATGCTTAAATGTCTCTCGACCTACTTAAGTGTTTAATTCTCTAATCATCTCGGACTTAGAGAATTTCTATTTACTGCCCAAATTTTTCCCCAGGTTAACCAATCTTGTTACAACGCTGATTATTAAACGAAGTATTTCCGAGTCCCTGTCACTTCCTACTATATTTGATTTCTTTCTCAAGCAAATCAAAGAAGGTGTGTCTACTATTTGCAACCAACAGACGTTAATTAAAACTTCAGAATTATCAAGAAATCCTACCGCCTTTTGAATCATGAATGCTTAGCACCTCATCAAGACCTAACCCTAGATCCCATAACTCAGGTTAATGGAGTTTAGCCACTCATGATATAACGAACAAAACACATAATTGAATTCATGATTTGAAAGATAAACTTACAGAGATGAATAATAACTAGTGAATCGTAGATTAGATCACAAAGGAAAAATCCCAAAATACTGATAATAATCTCTCAAAAATAGTTGTGTTGTTAAAGTCAAGAAGTAAAGAGAGAAAATATCAAAATATGCTGTCTAAAACTCAAGGTTTCGACCTTGTGTGGAATAATTATGATTATAACAACAATAATTGTTCTCTAGAAAACTCTAAAACAAAGCTTTAAATAGTTTACCCTAAATAAAGAAACAAAATCAAGGTTAGAACTTTGTCTCGGAATAGACGACGACTATTGGTGATACCTTATCAGGATCCTAATGACTTATCAAGAATGTCGTCAGGTCTTTTTCAAATCTGTACTAGTCCTATCTTAGGTTGACGGTAACTTCTGATGGCTTATCAGGACTGTGATGACTTATTAGAAATGTCGTCACACTTTTTCTCCAATTCTCATATCCTACCTAAGTCTGACGGCATTCCTGATGACTTATCATCATTATGACAGCCTATCACAAAGTGTCAACGATTCTATCAGCTGGAACTCATTCCCTGTTTAAGGCTGACTACAAACTTGATAGCTTATTAGACCCTTGACGGCAAATCACAAAATGTCATCACAACTTCCACTTTAGGCAAATTCTCTGTCTACTAATGACGACCAACCTGATAGCCTATCACAGGGCTGGCGACTTATCACAATGTTGTCAGCCACACTTGTCTTTAGATTTCTTCAAATTTCAATTTCTTTGCTTCGTTTCATGTTGGTTCTCTATCGTATTAGCTTAAACTGCAACATCAAACATAAACTAATTAAAACTAACTAAAGTTGCTCAAGACCTTGCAATTATTTAGAGTTAAAAGCCTCAAATATGTTAGCATATGCTCACACATCAGGTTGAGAAACAAATGGGTAAACTTTAGAATTCAATAGCTCTTACAATTAAAGTTATAAATAAGAAACTTAAGATAACTCACAACCCCGATTGTTTGAACATCTTGGTGAGCATAATCCTAGTTTGTCTACTCTAATTGAATTAAAACTTGTAATAAAACTTACTAGTTGGAACACAATTGGCTATAAGCATCTGAATACTGTTAACAAGTCAAAACCCTGTTACTCAGTAACCTTCGATCAACAGTCTATTAATGACTATAACACTTAATTTGTGCAGTATTACCTATGGTATTCGACCCCAACCTAGTTGGGTTCTATATTTGACTGCGTCTGCTTACACTTTCTAATAAGAGTTGTAATTTAGGCGTATCAAATTTTGATGCCGTTGTTGGGGAATACGGTTGTCAATTAAATTTGTGATTGTTAATTGACCCTTGGTCAAGTTTCCCAAATTTTACCTTTATTTGTTGTTATTGTTCTTTGCAGGGTAATTACTTTGTATGCCAAGTACAAAGAGGTCAGGTGAACCATTATTGCTAATACATATAGAACCTCAATTAATTGGCTGAATAAAAGCTCAACAAGAAGCAAAGAGATTAGCTGCCTTAGCTAATGCTCAATTAAATTAATAAAATAGTGGTATTCCAGGCCAGGAGTGAAGCTCAGATGATAAGGGTCTGAGATATAATGATTTTATAGATTCGGCCAACTGACGAATTACAGATGGTGTAGCTGTATCAATGAATAGGAATATAAATAGGAATGCCACACCAGGGTGAGACCAGAGTGTCAAGCTATTCAGTTCCACCTCAATGATGATGAGGACGATATGAATAGAGCAGGTGCAACTGGAGCCATTATTCCTCCACTACTGGAACCTGGAGCTAAGTTCAATATCACTAGCACAATAATTCAGCTACTTTATCTTAAGGGGATGTTCGACGAACTTCCGGCTGACAACCCAAACATCTTTATTTACAAGTCTTTTGATAACCCGGGAGTTGGACAGAATGCTATTCAGTTACGGTTATTTCCATTGTCTCTGTCTGGGGAGGCATCACTATGGTTAAATGGGCTAACTCCTGATTCTATACAAACTAGAGGCATTTGAAAAAGGCTTTCCTAGAAAGGTTCTTTTCGCTATCTAGGATATTACAGTTAAGGGATGAGATAAGTAATTTCTGGCAGCTTTCGACTGAAGCTCTTTATAAGACGTGGGAAATGTTTAATAAAAAGTTGATTCAGTGTCCCAACCATAAAATGACTAACATACAGTTGATGGAGACTTTGTATAGAGCTTTAAACTTTATTATGAAGCTAGTTATGGATAATGCTGCAGGTGGAGCATTCATTGATCTTACTTTTCCAGTAGCTTCAGAAATACTTGATAGGATAACTAAATAGAGTAGAGCTTAGCATACCTGGGATTCTGAGGAAGCGAGCTCTACTATGTCTAGTGGTGTGTCTGTGGAGCAATGTAGGAAAAAAGAGGAGCGTGACCAAGATATGGCATACATAAAGACCTAGATGGATCTTCTTACTAAGCATTTATTATCTGGAAAGACTGAGATGATGAAAGTTATTGGGTTACAAGGTAGAGCTGACTCTAATTTTGAGGAGATGACTAATTATTTGAACAACCAGGGGGTTTTGAGGCAATATCAAAGAAAACCAAGGTTGGAACTATTATGATAATGCCGGGTACAGAGATCGCAACCAAAGGAATTGAAAAAAAAAGACTCATAAGAGTAGTTTGTAGGTGCCTCCTGGGAATCGTGAAACTGCTGCAACTAATTTAGAAAAGATGTCTATGGAGGACATGACGGTGAAATTATTGAAATGACAGAAAATAACTAAGGCAGGTGTGACTGAAATGAAGAGTGAATTGTCATTGATGAGTTAGTTGGTCGATTCGCACTCCACCTCTATTAAGCAATTAGAGCAGTAGATGAACCAATTATCTATAGTATTTAATTAGAGAAAGAGCGGTACATTGATGAGTGATACAGTGCAAAATCCTTGAAATAATGGCTCTTGCATGGTAGTTCTACCCAAAGTCGTAAAGTATTATCAGTTCCTTCTATGGGTAAAGCAGTAATTGATAATGTTGTTGAAAAATATGTGAAAGATGAATTATACCGTCCAGTAGAGTCTGAGAAGTTGGATGGTAATGAGATTCCATCCAACCATCAACAGGTTGATGAGCTAGAAAATAAAAAGAGAAAGGAGAAGGAAACAATGGTTACTACTCTCCTAAAACCACCACCTCCCTTCCCTAATTGAAAAAGAAGGTTGATGACATAAAGGTTAGCTAATTCATGGCGATGCTGAAATAGCTAGCGGTGAATTTTCTTTTCATGGAGGCACTAAAGTAGACGCCTAGATACTCTAAGTTTATGAAGGACCTTGTGACATGATGTGCGAGCTTTATGCTAACACATTTAAGGCTTTTAACTCATAATAATTGTAAGTTCTTAAGTAAATATTGTTATTTTTTGATTATATTTGATATGATATTGTAGGTAAGTCAAGATGCATGGAAACCTAAGATGACTACGTCAAGAAGGACGAATTTTAAGAAATTAGATATGAAGATTTTAGTTGACGACTTTCCTTACAAGTCTTCAACTTTGTGATATGCCGTTAGTGAGGCCGTCAGCTGAAGATAGTGTGTAAGAGTTGAAATAAAGAGTTGATGAATTAACTTGATAAGACATCAACTTCTTGATAAGCCTTCAGATCATGACGTCGTCTGTAAGTAGAAAACATGGATTTGAAAGAGGAGTGAAAGACTTGGTTTGATAAGTCATCAACTCTATGATAAGCCATCAGAGAAGGTCGTCAGCTATGGGCGAAAAATTTGGTATTTGAAATTTGACTCCAAAATTAGCTTGAGTATTTAGGCAAAGTGTTAGGTTTTCACAGGCATCTTGAAACTTACGTAAAAAAACAGCTTTTTGATAGTTTTTTGTGTGGATTTTTGAATTAAATTTTGGAGATTATTACTTGGATTATTCTTTTGGTTTTGGAATCCTTGTTGGGATTCGAAGGAAAAACAATCTTCTATCCTTATCGTTTGTATGTTAAAACATTTTGAATGTTGAATCAATTATATGCTCCTTCTTTATATATTATGAGTAACTAATCTCCTTAACCCGAGTTGTGGGATCTATGAGTGTGGTCTTGTGAATTCATTAGTTGATCAATATTCTCAAGGCATTAGGAACTCCATGATAATTCTTATGTTTTGCATATTGTAAATTGGTTGCAAACAATAGATTGGACTTAATTGTTAGTTTGGTTAAAATAAGAAATAAATTTAATAGGAAGCAAATTATCAACGGGGATTTTGAAGCATTTAACGTCCATCTAATGATTAATGTTGTAGCAAGGTTAATTAACTCAAGATAAAATCTAGTTAAGTGTACAGATTTCCAAAGTTCTAAAGAATTAGGTAATCGAACGTCTAAATAGGTTGAGAGACATTTAGATAGTGCTTTGATATTGATAGTGTGTTGTTCCTACATGTCATACGAATCCTGAGCTATAACTAGTGTATATCAAGTGCCAATACTCATAGTAAACACAACTCTGGTTTTTCATAACATAAATTTGAAACACTGAAATATTAATTGCAAGCTATTAAAACAACATGAGCATTAAATTTTGTTTAATCTCTGAAACCCCAATTATAGGAAGCTCTTGATTATTCATCAATTGACTCACGAAAAACTTGAATTAACACCCTGTTCCCTGTGGGATTTGACCCCAACCTAGTTGGGTTATATATTTGACAACGACTGCTTACTCACTCATAAAAGAGGTATAATTTGGGCGTATCAAACTTTGGCACTGTTGCTTGGGAATACGGTTGTCAATTGAGTATATTTGTGATAATTGACTCATAGTTAAAGTTTTCTAAATTTTACCTTTATTTGTTGTGTTTGTTCATTACAGGTTCATCATTGTTTATGCCACACACCAGAAGTTCAGGAGAACCAATATTACCCTTTAATCCTGAACCACATCTAATTGGTAGAACGACTGAGCAACAAGAAGGAAATAGACAAGCCGTATTGACTAGCGCTCAGCTAAACCAACTGAATGATGATCAACTAGTGCGTCATCCTAATCCAGATGATGAGGACTTGGGAGATGATGATTTATTGAATCCTTCTAACTAGAGGCGTGCAGAAAATGTGGCTGCACCCATGAACTAAAATGTGAACAAAAATCGCCCTTTCAGGGCTAGGTAAGATTGTCATCCAATCCAGTTTGACCACGACAAGGATAAGGATGACATGGAAGAAGCGGGTGTGACTGGAGAAGTTGTTCCACCACCATTGGCACCCGGGGTTAAGTTCAACATAACAAGCACCATGATACAACTGCTTAATCTCAAGGGGTTGTTTGGAGGACTCCAAGGGGATGAACCAAACATGCACTTGGTGAATTTTATCAATATTTGTAAATCCTTTGACAACCCTAGTGTTGTTCAAAATCCAATCCATCTTCGGTTGTTCTCTATGTCTCTGTTTGGGGAAACAACTATGTGGTTAAATGAATTGGCTCCTAATTATATAATAAAATCGAGGCAGTTAAAAAATAGTTTCCTAGAAAGGTTATTTTCACCCTCCATGATGTTAGAGAGTAGGGATGAAATTAACAACTTTCGACAATTACCAAATGAGGCACTACATGAGACATGGATATGATTTAAGAAGAAGATGACATAGTGCCCCAACCACAAGTTGACCGATGAACATTTGACGGAGACATTTTATAGAGCTCTAAACTCCATCATAAAGCTAACTGTTGATAATACAGTAGGCAAAGCATTCATAGAGCTTACATTCTATGAGACTACAGATATGTTGGAGTGGTTGACTAAGATAAGTGAAGATTAACATACTAGGGATTTTGGGGTAGCAAGTCCTACTATATCTAATGGTTTGTTTACAAAGAAATACTAGAAAGAGGAGGAATATGACCAAGATATGGACCACTTGAAAACTCAGATAGGTTTGCTTATAAAATATCTATTATCTGGGAAGGCTGAGAAGGTAAAAGATATCGAGTCATAAAGTAAAGCTGATTCTAATTTTGAGGAGGAGGCCAACTATCTAAATAATCAGGGGGGGTTTCAAGGCGATAGCCAAGGGAACCAAGGATGGAACTATTATGAAAATATAGTTACAAAGATAGGGATTAGGGGAGATGAAAAAATAAGAATTACAGGAGTAGACAGTATATACCTCTTGGAAGTCATGATAATGCTGCTACCAGTTCAGCCTAAATTTTCATGGAGAATATGATGGAGAAGTTGTTAAAAGGGGTTGAGACGACCACTTCTGGAGTGATGATGATTAAAAGTGATTTATCTTCCATGAGTCAACTAGTAAATTCACATTCAACTTCTATTAAATAGTTGGAGTAGAAGATGAGTGAACTCTAAGCAATATTTAATCAGAGAAAGAGCGGTACATTTCTGAGAGGTACAGAGCAAAATCCTCTGAATGATGGCTCTTGTATGGAAATTACCACTCAAAGTGGTAGAGTATTACCTGGCCTTTCTGTGGGAAAAGCTGTGATTGATGATTTTATTAAAGAAGACGTAGAAGATAATGGAACCTGTCTAATAGAGTCTGAGTAGAGTGTGAGAAACTCGATGGTAATATAGGTATATCTAACTATCAGTAGGTTGATGAGTTAAAGAAAGAAAAGAAAAGGAGAAGGAGGCAGTGGTTACTCCTCTTCAAAAACCACCATCTCCTCTTTCTCATCAATTGAAGAATAAAACAGATGATACAAAGTTTAGCAAGTTCATAGCAATGTTGAAGTTGTTGACAGTGAATGTGCCTTTGGTTGAGGTATTGGAATAGATGCCTGGATATGATAAATTTATAAAAGTCCTTGTGATGAAGAAGAGGATAGTGAGGTACGAACCGGTGGATAATATTCACCATTAAATCACCATTTTGACAAGATCTTTGGTACAAAAGTAAGGCAGACCCAGGAGAATTCACCATCCCTTGTTCTATTAGGTTGCTTAACTTTGCTAAGGCCTTATGTGATCTCGGAGCAAGTATTAACTTGATGCCACTTATTGTTTATAAGAAGATGGGTTTAAGGGATCCTGCACCCATAAATATGCTATTGGTGATGGCGGATAGGTCAATGAAATAACCAGTGGGGATATTGTATGATGTGCTAGTGAAAGTTCCCAGCTTTATATTTCCTATAGATTTTGTTATTCTGGATTACTAGGTGGACTTTGAGGTACCTATAATCTTGGGTAGACCTTTCCTCGCAATTGGGAACATGCTTATTAATTTGTGAGCTGAGGGGCTACTATTTAGACTAAATGATAAAGTAGTTTGTTTTGATGTGTGTCTATCTATGAAGCAACCTAAGGAGATGAGTGTATTCTCCATTGTTGATGTTTATTATGAGGACGAGCAAGAGGCCCTAACTAAGGAGAATGTCACCGTGGAAACTATGGATGCAGTCTTGATGAATTTTGATGGTGAAGGTATTGAGGATTATGAAAAGATAGTGTGTGCTTTTACTGGGATGGGATCCTACTCCTATGCTCCGAAGAAGCTGGACCTAGATCTAAAAAATCACCCAACACCACCAGTTAAGCTATCGAATTTAGAGCCACCGATGTTGGAGTTGAAGGAGTTGCTAGGCCATCTAAGGTATGTGTTTCAAGGCAATGGAAACACTTTAGCTATGATTATTGTAGCAGATTTGGGTAAGCACTAGGTTGAAGCACTTCTTAGTGCATAGGAGATATTAAAATACGATACGCTAGACCATTACAGATATTATTGGTATTCCTCCGAGTATTTGCACTCACAAGATTCATCTTAAAGAAGATTGTACTCCAACCATTGAGCACCAACGTCGCCTTAACCCACCGATGCAAGAAGTGGTTAAGAAGGAGATCATTAAATAGCTTAATGCAGGGGTTGTATATCCTATTTTTGATAGTAAGTGGGTAAGTTTCATCAAATGTGTTCCCAATAAAGAGGGCATGTCTGTAGTGGCAAACGAAAAGAATGAGTTGATTCCACTCAGGCTTGTGATTGGGTGGAGAGTTTGCATGGACTATCGTAAGCTCAAATCTTAGACTCTAAAGGACCACTTCCCGATGCCTTTTATGGATCACATACTTGATTAGTTGGTGGAAATAGGTTGGTACTATTTGTTGGATGGGTATTCGAGCTACAACAAGATTTCTATTGCTTCGGAGGATCAGGATAAGACTACATTCACTTGCCAGTATGGTAATTTCGCTTTCAAACGGATGCCATTTGGTTTATGTAATGCACCCCCCACTTTTCAATGGTACATGATGTCTATATTTTTCGATTTAGTGGAGGACACCTTGGAGGTGTTTATGGATGACTTCTCAATGGTAGGTAATTCTTTTGAGTTGTGTCTAGTTAATCTGAGTAGAGCATTACAAAGATGTGAGGAGTTTAACTTATAATTGAATTGGGAGAAATGCTACTTCATGGTGAAGGAGGGCATTGTCCTTGGTCACAAAATTTCAGCAAAGGAAATCGAAGTCATTGAGAAACTACCACCCTCTATTTTAGTAAAAGGAGTGCGGAGTTTCCTTGGCCATGCAAGGTTCTATCGTCAATTTATGAAGGACTTCTCCGAAATTGCAAATTCACTTTGCAAGTTGTTGGAGAAGAAGGTCAACCTTTGATGATGATTGCATGAAGGCATTTAAATGCCTTAAGGAGAAATTGGTTGCTTCCCAATCATTATTGCACCAATTTGGTTGATGCCGTTTGAAATCATGTTTGATGCAAGTGTAGTGGCACTTGAAGTTATGCTTGGCCATAAGAAAGACAAGTTGTTTCACCCCATTTACTATGTGAGAAAGGCATTGAATGAGGCTCAGAAGAATTACACTATGGCTTAGCAGGAACTTCTCATGGTGGTCTATATATTTAAGAAGTTTCGTGCTTACTTATTAGGGAATAAAGTGATAGTTCATACAGACTATACTGCCTTGAGATATTTGATAGAAATGAAGGATGCAAAACCAAGGTTAATCAGATGGGTGCTTCTTCTACACGAGTTTAAGGTCGTGGACCATCTATCTAGACTTAAGGGAGATTGAGAAATTACTGAGAAATGTGAAATTAATGATGCATTCCCTTATGAACATATCCTTGCTGCTGTGCTTGAAAGAGTACCTTGGTACGCGACTTTGCCAATTATGTGGTCAAAAATCTTATTCCTAAAGACTTTTTCTTCCATCAGAAAAGGAAATTCCTCTATGATGCCAAGAGTTACTTCTTTGAAGAGCAATATTTATTCAAATGATGTGCCAATAATATTATCAGAAAATGCGTCCCAGAATTTGATATGCAGAATATTTTAGAAGCCTGCCATGCTTCACCAGTAGGAGGTCACTATACAGGTGACCATACTATAATAAAAGTGTTGCAGAGTGGCTATTATTGGCCAACCTTGTTCAATGATGCATATGAGTTCGTGAGGAAATGTGACTAGTGTCAGAGACAGGGGTCAATATCAAAGCATCATGAGATGCCCATGGCAAAGATGTTGGAATTTGAACTGTTTGACGTCTGGAGTATCAATTTCATGGGACAGTTTGTGAGTTCCTATGAGATAAAATATATCATGGTGGCTATGGATTATGATAGGTTAAAAAAGTTGCTTTGGCTGATAATAAAGGCAAGAGAGTAGTGGCTTTTCTGAAAAAGAACATCTTCTCCCATTTTGGAGTGCCAAGAACTATCATTAGTGATGGGGGATCCCATTTTTGTAACAAAACATTCTGAGCTACTTTTTGAAATACAGTGTGAAGTTGCATAAGGTGGATGCTCCATATCACCCACAAACCTGTGGGCAAGTGGAAGTTTCAAACTGGGAGATTAAAATATTTTTTTTGGCTAAGACGGTGAGTGCGAGTATAAAAGACTGGTCTCAAAATCTCGATGATGCTTTATGGGCATATCGGACTACTTTCAAGACACCCATTAGGATGCCACTATATCAGTTGGTATATGGCAAAGCATGTCACCTTTTGGTTGAACTAGAGCACAAGGCTTTGTGGTATCTTAAGTGACTGAACATGAATTGGAAAGAAGCAGTTGTTTTAAGGTTAGGAAAATTAAATGAGATGGATGAGTTCCATCTTGGAGCTGATGAATGAGTTGATCTATATAAAGAAAGCATGAAGAATTACCTTGACCGAAGAATAGATAAGAGAGATTTTCAAGCTGGTGATTTGGTTTATTTGTTAAACTCTCGACTTAAGATCTTTCTAGGCAAATTGAAATCAAGGTGGTCGGGTCCATTCAAAGTAAGCCAAGTTTTTCCATCAGGTGTGGTGGAACTTGAAGGTAAAGATGAAAGTCTGTTCAAAGTTAATAGGCAAAGAGTCAAGATATATATTGGTCAAATGGATGATGCCAAGCTAGTGTCTACTATGTATCTTGACGAAGTTTGAGTAGTCTAAATAACCAAGTCGTGCAGTGGCAATAAATCAAGCGCTATTGGGAGGCAACCCAAATTGTTATGTTGTAAGTATGTCTATTTTTTGTTTTAAAGTTTGTGCTCGTAATGAGTTATTTAGGTATACAGAGATAAATGTAAAATCAATGATACCAGTAAAATAGAATCAACGAACAAAGTTGAGGGGTTATCAGCAAGCTGATGGCGCGTCACTTGATGTCGTCAGCTTGAGTAAAAAAATAGGCACCATTTTGGATAAGTGTGATGACAATAGCTGATAAGTCGTCACCCTCATGATAAATCATCATGTGACATCATCACTTGAGCCAAAATTGAGGTATAATCTAGATAGAGCTAACGACCAAGGCTTATCAGCTATCACACGTGTGATAAGTGGTCAACCCTGGTCGTTAGAAGGCCTAAAATTTGGCTATATTCTACCTTAGGGTGATGATAATATATGCTGGGCTGTCAACTATGTGATAATCCATCACTTATTTTTGGGCCCAGGGAATGCAACTCGACCCGAAGCATATCCTTTAACCCTAGTCTTTTCATATTCCCAATTCTATTTTCTTTTGATATATTTTCTTTCCATTTTTAGTTTATTAACTTTATCAATTATTGACTAATTAGAGAAAACAAAAAAATAGGCTACTTCTGTGCAATAACTTCATCTTTCTTTCTCCCTCCAATTTCTCTTTCACAAGCAATAATTCAATTTTTCCTTTTCTTTGAGACCAAGTGAAAATTACCCTTCTCCTTTTCTGAGGAGTCAATCAAGCTCATCCATTCTTCTCTGAGAAACTCAAAATTTCTCATGAGTGGAGTGTAAATTTTGAGTCACTTAAAAGGTATGCCTTTTCTTCTTTGATAAGTGATGGGAATTTCCCACAATGTATGTTTTGAAGGTTAGAAGTGGTCATGACTAAATTTTAGGTAATGCACAATGAGTTGGTCCCATAAGATCAATTAAACCTTGCATAACTAAAATTTTCTCATGAGTACATTCATGCTAAGTTGAAAATGTTCAATTGTTGGGTAAAAATTCATTTCACTCAGGTTTTTCAAAATCACTGAATCGAAGTTGGGTGTAGAGTTTTTGTTGAAATTGAAAATTAAGGTTCCAAGCTCTAAATTGGGCAACAAAATTTGAAATTCCAGCCCAAGAATTGAAACGAATGGCTTAGTGAAAATGAATTGTGATGGACATTAAGTTGATAAGTCATCAAGCAAAACTAAAAAGACTTTGAATTCTTTTGTACGTTAATGACATGGCTAATAAGTTATCACACAATGTCATCTATTGAGTTGGAATGATATTACATTCTATTTAAGCCTGACGATATGGCTGACGAGCCATCACTCAATTGATGACTTATCAGACTACATCATCAACTGAGTGGAAATGCTGTTAGATTCTGTTTAAGGCTGATGATGTGGCTGACAAGCCGTTACTTAAGTGACAAATTATCAGACCACGTCGTCTGACACATGTTACTGAAAGTGATTCACTTTTGCTTGAATATTTACTCTGAAATATTAATTGATTATTTCTTCTTGTTGTAAAGTTAATCATGCCTCCTAAAGGAAAAGCAAAGAAACATTCTAAGAAGGTAATGAAGGAAAACTTGACTCGGCAACTCTTCAATGAGACTGATAGTGAGAAAAAAGAGCCTCAACTTCAAAGATGCAAAATGATATAGAGTTTGAAGATAGCCGAACCCATCCTCCATGCTGAGGAAGAGAAGATTGAGAAAGTTAAGTTTGAGGAGAAAAACTCCTCTCCATCTAAGTATACTTCTTTAGAGCAGCATAACTCTTAGGAACCTTCATCAGAGCACCCTTCTTCTGAGCATCCAACTAGTGAAAATTCTCAGATTAGGGGAGATGTGGTAAAATGCAAGAATCCTGGTATTTGAGAGCGTGTTAGCTGGAAGGTCCCTAGAACAAACAGAATTACCATGATAGACTGATAACAACAAAAGGGATCAGTTACTATGATTTGGCATGGACTTCAAAGGGAGGAGAATCGCTTACCCAACACTAGTTTGGGAGTTTTACACAAACTACCAGGCTACGCTAGAGAATATATGTAAGAAAGAATAGAAAGCTGCGAACATGACCAACATGAATAAGATTCAAGTAAGAGGTGTAATGGTGTATCTATCAGACAATACTATCAACAGATTTCTCCATGGTCCAACTTTCACTCCTCCAACCACTTCTCTAGAATTCTTCTATACGATGTGGGAAAGGGAAAAACAACGCCCTTGGTTAGATAAGATTATAGCGGAAGGAGAGATGGAATGGTTGAACAATGCATGTGCAAGGATCTTTAAGGACTCAATAACTCAGAAGGCAATATTTTGGTGGGGTGTCATACGAACTAGACTGATGCCAACAGCTGGAGACAACATTATAGGTAATGATAGGGCAGTTTTGGTGGCAGGTTTAATGTCCAACTATCCCTTGAACTTTGGGGAAATTATTATGAATAAAATAAAGATTCGAGGGATAAGACTTGACACTGCTTACCTTTTCCCCTATTTAGTTATTAAGTTGTGCAAGGCTACTTATGTACCTGAGATTACAGGCTTAGATCAGGACATTAATGCTTAAAAAACTCGTAATCCCATCAAGTATGATAAAAATCAACCTATGCTGGTATTAGGAAGAGGAGTAGGGGTTAAAAATAAACCAGTCAGAACTGAAAGAGTGCAAATAGTTTCTACTGATACTAGTTCAACACAAAATACGGAGGTGTTAGTTCCTGAAGCTGTACAAGCAACATCTTCTGCGGGGGAAACTTCAGTTCCTGAGAGAGAAAAAAATTTTGTGTTGCACCATAGGTGTAGGAGTATGCTTTTACTCTTTTTAATTTTAAGAAGATAGTAAAACAAGGGAAGAGATTCGATGCATAGTTAAAGTTGTTTGCTAGTAAATTTTAATCTGCTGTGGATAAAAGAGTTAAGGTGGAAATTGCACCTTTCCAAAATCTTAGTGGTTGTGTTAAGGAGTTGGAGAACTGTCTTAATAAAAGATTGAGTGAGATGCCGGTCCTAGACTTTGTAGTTTTCAAAGTAGCTTTGGACAAGGCTAAAGCTGACATTGTGGCACTGCAAAGCCAAAATATTATGATCTCTTTTGATCTAGTAGATGAAGGTTCTGATAAAGAACTCCCATTGATTAACATCACTAGAAAAGCCTATGGAAAAAATGAAAGAAAAGGGCGATAAAAAATACAAAGGAAAGCGAAAAAGAATTGATAGTGATAAAGAAAAAAGAGCAGAGAGAAAAGCACAAAAAAAGGCAGATAAGAAAAAAGTGAAATAAGCTATGCAAAAATTGAAGGCGAATGCTGAGAAACTAGAGGATGTTTTTGTAAGCTAGAGCTGTGGGGGATTCATCTAGTTGGCCTCCATTGACTTTTAGTGAGAATGTTAGGGAGTTTTTCACTCCACCAAAGACTGTGGTAGATGTGTCAGCATAGCCTGATACTATTGAGGTAATTTCTCCCACTGATGATGCAGTCGCAGAGTTAGCAATTTGTGATTTACACACTTGAAGAACTGCAGGTATATCCTACCCATTGTTATTTTAGGTTGTTAGATTTGCATTAAGGGCAATGCATGTTCTTATTTGTGAGGGTAGGGGTACTTGTAACCTCAAGGGTATATTGTCTGTGTTCTATACCCTGGTGATTCTAAGTGAACCAATATATTTAATTTTGTTGTTTGTGTTTTCAATTTGTGTTTTTGTGTTGTGATGCTTTGTGGTTAACTGGGAGAAAAATAAGTATCTAGGGAAGTTGATGTATTTATTGTTGAATTTTAGGATAAATGATAAATAACTCTCCAATTGTGTATTTTTTGATTGTGTCATATGTATTTATATGCGATTGTTGTGAATCATTTTTTGGTGTCAGTATTAGGGACATAATAATCATTGCTAACAATTGAATGAAGCATATAGGTAGTAGCTTGTGATATACCTTTGTGCCATGTGTGTGTGAGATATTAATAAGTTTCCTTTCTGTGATAAATCCAGAACTTGCACAGTTAGTCTTACCTAGGTTGGAGGACAGTGGTTAGGAAAGGATCATAGGCTGTTTTTAATATTAGTCTACTTTTAGCCTAAATAACCTTCCATGTGTGAACGATATCCCTTGATCCTATTTTTGAGCCTGTATGCCTATTTTTCTTGTTAGACCTATCACCTTCCCATTTGTATCACAATAAACCTATTTTGGCCCTGGTCCTTCTTGGACATCATACACTTCAACTTAGGCAAATCACCTAAGTTGTCGGTGTCTATCATAGTGATTCGTGATGTAAAATGAGTATGAAGAAGGATAAAATAATATAAAATTATGTAAGGCTGGGTGTGGTAGAAAAAGTATAAGAAAAGAAAAGTTATGAAAAAGAGAAAATGAAAGACTAAAAGACCGCACCTAACTTGAAGGGACAAATAAGGTAAACGTTAATACGTGAGACCCCAAAAATAGGGTAGTGCCAAGGAGGCTGTCACTTTAAATATCCTTGCGTATCATACCAGCCCTAATCCTACGTTACAAGCCAAAGAAAAGTCCTATAGTGATCCTAACTTAACTGTCTGAAAGCTTTGGTAATGAAAATAAGGGCAAGCTTATGGAATTTAGCATACATTGCTTGGAACTTCTTTTTGAGAGTGAATGTCTATTGGCTGTCTCTATATTGACATACTTGATTTCATATATGAGTGAAGAAGGACTTCTTTGTTGTAAAGGCACATGGGTTCTATTACTAGTTGCTTACTTTCTTGGGTAGTGTAACTTGTATATATGCGTGGTTGTTGTTGCTAATGAGATGACATATCTTAATTCCTTTTTGTCACATTGATGTTCTTCATTGATACACACAGTTGGGTTTAAAGGGATTGAACTTGAAGAGGGTAATATGTTTTGAGAAAATATTGATGATTGACTGTCTTAGGTACTTTATATTTTCTTGGTTAGCCAGTGTAGTGTTGTACTGTGTTAGTTGCTGGAGGACAAACAATTTTTTTAAGTTGAGGTTGTTGATGTGCGAGCTTTGTGCTAACACATTTAAGGCTTTTAACTCGAAATAATTGTAAGTTCTTAAGTAACTTCTATCATTTTTGATTATATTTTATGTGATATTATAGGTAAGTCAAGATGCATAGAAATCTATGATGACTACATCAAGAAAGATGAATTTTGAGAAAGTAGATA
The DNA here is from genome assembly GCF_002878395.1 of Capsicum annuum. Classification (NCBI taxonomy): domain Eukaryota; kingdom Viridiplantae; phylum Streptophyta; class Magnoliopsida; order Solanales; family Solanaceae; genus Capsicum; species Capsicum annuum. The sequence goes on from NC_061116.1 coordinate 4,225,937, forward strand.
TGAAGATTTTAGTTGACGACTTTCCTTATAAGTCGTCAACTTTGTGATAAGATGTCAGTGAAGCCGTCAGCTGAAGATAGTGTGTAAGAGTTGAAATAAAGAGTTGGTGACTTACCTGATAAGTTATCAACTTCCTGATAAGCCGCCAGATCATGTCGTCATTTGTAAGCAGAAAACATGGATTCAAAAAAGGAGTTGATGACTTGGTCTAATTAGTCATCAAACTCTGATTAGACGTCAGAGAAGGTCATCATCTATTGGTGAAAAATCTGGGATTTGAAATTTGACTCCAAAATTAGCTTGAGTATTTAAGGCAAAGTGTTAGTTTCACAGGCATCTTGAAACGTACATAAAACAATAACTTTTTGATAGTTTTTTTTGTGGATTTTCAAATTAAGTTTTGGAGATCATTACTTGGATTATTCTTTTGGTTTTGGAATCCTAGTTGGGATTCAAAAGAAAAACAATCTTCGATCCTTATCGTTTGTAAGTTAAAACCTTTTGAATGTTGAATCAATTTTCTGTTGCTTCTTTTTATATTTTGAGTAACTAATCTCCTTAAACTGAGTTGTGGGACAATGAGTTTGGTCTTTTGAATTCATTAGTTAATCAAGATTCTCAAGGCATTAGGAAATCATTGATAATTCTTATGTTTGGCATATTGTCTATTGGTTGCAAACAATAGATTGGACCTAATTGTTGGTTTTCTTGAAATAAGAAATCAATCTAATAGGAAGCTAATTATCAAGGGGGATTTGGAGGGATTAAACTTTCATCTAATGATTAACGCTTCAGCAAGGTTAATTAAATCATGATAAAATCTAGTTAAGTGTATGGATTTCCTAAGTTCTAAAGAATTAGGTAATCAAACGTCTAAATAGGCCGAGAGACATTTTGATAGTTCTTGTTATTGATAGTCTGTTGTTCATACATGTTATAAGAATCTTGATCTATAACTAGTGTCTATCAAGTGCCAATACTCATAGTGAACACAACTCTGGTTTTTCGATAACATAAATTTAAAACACTGAAATATTAATTGTAAGCTGTTAAAACAATGTGAACAATAAATTTTGTTTAATCTCTGAAACCCACATTTATAGGAAGCTCTTAACTATTTATCGATTGACTCACGAATAACTTGAATTAACACCATATTCCCCTTGGGATTCGACCCCAACCTAGTTGGGTTATATATTTAAAAACAACCGGTTGATCTCTCGTAAGAGGTGTAATTTGGGTGTATCAAATTTTGGCACTATTGACGGGGAATATGGTTGTCAATTGAGTATATTTGTGATAATTTATTCATAGTTAAAGTTTTCTAAATTTTACCATTATTTGTTTTTTTTGTTCATTACAGGTTCGTTGTTGTTTATGCCACACATCAAAAGTTCAGGAGAACCACTATTACCCTTAAATATTGAACCACATCTAATTGGCATAATAGCTGAGCAACAAAAAGAAAATAGTATAGCCATATCGACTGGAGCTCTGATGAACCAATATAATGATGATCAACCAGTGCGTCATCCTAAACCAGATGACGAGGACTTGGGAGATGATGATTTGTTGAGTCCTTCTAACCAGAGGCATGCAGAGTATGTGGCTGCACCTGTGAACCAAAATGTAAACAAAAATCGCCCTTTCAGGGCTAGGTAAGATCGTCATCCAGTGCAATTTGACCTCAAGGAGGATGAGGATGACATGGATGAAGCGGGTACGATTGGAGAAATTGTTCCACCACCATTGGCACCTTGGATTAATTTCAACATAACAAGCACCATGATACACGTGCTTAATCTCAAGGGGTTGTTTGGAGGACTTCCAGGGGATGAACCAAACATTCACTTGGTGAATTTCATCAATATTTGCAAATGCTTCGACAACCGTGGTGTTGGTCTAAATATAATCTGTCTTTGGTTAGTCCCTTTGTCTCTGTCTGGGGAACCAACCATTTTGTTGAATAAATTATCTCCTGATTCTATATCAAAATAGAGGCAATTGAAAGGATATTTCCTAGAAATTTTCTTCCCGCTCTCCAGGATGTTACAGTTAAGGGATGAAATTAGAAACTTCTGACAATTACCAAATAAGGCACTACATGAGACTTGGATGTGATTCAAGAAGAAGCTGACACAGTTCTCCAACCACAAGATGACCGATGAACATTTGATAGAGACATTCTATAGATCTCTAAACTCCATCTCCAAGCCAACTGTGGATAATGTAGTAGGAGGAGCATTCACGGAGCTTACATTCACTGAGGCTGCAGATATGTTGCAGCGGTTGACTAAGATAACTAGATCTTGGAATACTAAGGATTCTGTGGTTGCAAGCCCTACTATATCTAGTGGTATATCTATAGAGCAATGCAGAAAAGAGGAGGAAAGTGACCAAGATATGACCCACTAAAAAACCCATATGGATCTGCTTACCAAACATCTATTATCCAAGAATACTGAGAAGGTGAAAGCTGTTGGTTCACAAAGTAGAGTTGATTTTAATTTTGAGAAGGAGACCAACTATTTGAATAATCAGGGGAGTTTCCGAGGCAATAGCCAATGGAACCAAGGTTAGAAATATTATGACAAATCTGGTTACAAAGATAGAGATCAGGGGAGCTGGTAAAATAAGAATGATAGGAGTGGACTATATGTACCTTCTAGAAGTCGTGATAATGCTTCTACCAGTTCAAGCAAAATGTCCTTGGAGGACATGATGGAGAAGTTGTTAAAAGGGGATGAGGAGACCAATACTGGAGTGATGATGATAAAAAGTGATCTATCTTCCATGAGTCAGCTAGTAAATTCACATTTAACTTCTATCAAATAGTTGGAGAAGTAGATAAGTCAACTCTCAGTGACATTTAATCAGAGGAGGAGCGGTACATTGTTGAGAAATATAGTGCAAAATCCTCAGAATGATGGCTCTTTTATGGAAATTACCACTCAAAATGGTAGAGTATTATCTAGCCCTTCTGTGGGCAAAAATATGATTAATGATTTGATTGAAGAAGATGCAGAAAATGATGGAACCTATCTAGTGAATTCTGAGAAACTGGATGGTAATAGAGGTACATCTAACCATCACCAGGTTGATAAGTTAGATAAAGAAAAAGAAAAGGAGAAAGAGGTAGTGGTTACTCCTCTCAAGAAACTGCCACCTCTCTTTCGTCATCGATTGAAAAAGAAAATAGATGATACAAAGTTTAGCAAGTTCATGGCAATGTTGAAGTAGCTGACGGTGAATATGCCTTTGGTTGAGGCAGTAGAATAGATGCCTGGATATGCTAAATTTATGAAAGACCTTGTGATGATGAAGAGGACAGTGAGGTACAAATCGGTGGATAACATTCTCCATTACAATGCCATTTTGACAAGATCTTTGGTACAAAAGAAAGGTAGACTCAGGAGCATTCACCATCCCTCGTACTATTGGGTTGCTTGATTTTGCTAAAGCAAGTATTAAATTGATGCCACTTGCTGTTTATATGAAGCTAGGTTTAGGGGATCCTGCACCCACAAATATGTAATTGGTGATGGCGGACAGGTCAGTGAAGTAGCCAGTGGGGATATTGTATGATGTACTAGTAAAAGTGGCCAACTTTATATTTCCTGCAGATTTTGTTATTATGGATTGCGAGTTGGACTTTGAGGTACCCATAATATTGGGTAGACCTTTCCTCACATCCAAAAGCGTACTTATTGATTTGCGAGCTAATGAGCTACTATTTAGACTGGATGATGAGGTAGCTCACTTTGATGTATGTCAATCTATGAAGAATCCTAAGGAGATGAGGGTATTCTCCATTGTTGATGTTTATTGCAGAAGAGGCCCCTTAGTTAGACCGTTGTGGCATTTGGCTTCTACTTTTCCAAGTTATTTCTCTGCTGAGTCCTTTACTTAAAAATAGTAAAACCCAACATCAAGTACACTAATAGTTGCTTAAAGACACACAATTATCCCTCGTAAAGGATGTAAAATTTCTCATCAAAATCCTAAACATCAGCTATGTAATGCCCCAAGACTACCCCCTGGATGTCACACAGTGCTTCATACCATAAGTGATTCTAAGCTAACCTATGAACTGGCATACTATTAAGCAACTGACTTAAATATGTGTAAAATAACTGAGTTTACTGTGCAAAAACATAATCATGATAAAAACTGGGGAAAATATAATACTGATACAAATTTTACATTCTGATAAAACTGAAAAAAGGAACTGAAATTACATGACCGACTCTGACTGACATCTATGAAGTCTCTACTATACTGACTATAGATATATGGAACGTGACACCAACTTCCACTAATTAGAACATATGAATAATAAAGTAAAGTACATGTATAACATCTAACTGACGTCCCCGAAGTAGGAGGAATCATCACCTACTTGCTAGAATCTACAACTGTCTGACAATAGTGTGCATGCTACAGCTGGTACCTATATTATTAAATAATATTGCACATATATGTTTATGTGAATCAGTACTTTTGGAATGTACTGAGCACGTGGGGTGAATTTATAAGTAAAACAGTAATTCAATGTTCATATAACTTGTAAAGAATTGATATAGAGTGTAACTGGCTCACACTTTCTTGAATAAATGAAAGCTGAAAGATCATAAACCATGATAAATAATGCATACCATATAAATATTGTGAGCCATAACACTTAGTTTTAAAAGCTGTACTTTAATTCTCTCTGATAATGAACTGAGTAGGACTGAAGTTAAGTCTATTTTCAAATCATGCAGGTTTAAGTGTAAAAAAGGACTCACCTTTATGTTTGTGAACAGAAATTTGAAATCTCATATCTAATTTCTTATGTAAAATAATATCTAACATAAATTGTGAGCCTTTACACTTAGTTTCTGAAAGTTGTTATGTTATTTTGTCTTAGGACAGGGAGTTTTTTTCAAAAAGTTTTTCTATTATTTTTTTTCCTATTAGGGAGGTTCTTCTAATTGTCATAAACCATGTGAGATATCATAGAGTCCAAAATATAGTTCCCATAAGGGGAAAACCTTACATTGGAGAGAGGTGTCATACCCTTGCCAAGGAGTATTACCCGAGCTAATCGATCATAATCTGTATCTGTATCCATATAAATGGGAATAATCTGATAATATTAACCTATATTGGCTTGTAGTTCTAGGGTATGTAAACTAGGACACATACCCAACTCGGTGCTAAATACTACTGCCTTTAATCCGTATGCTCATTTTGTAGAAAATCAACTTTAAAACTAGCATAAGAGTTTACAATAAAAACCAGTTATGCATCTGCTTACCATAAACTGTAATAAAAAGTGGAAAGCGGATTCCATATCTTAGTTGAGGATCAAAAGATCAAATCTTGTTCAAAATCTAAACATAAAATAATCATAGGATACTTAAACATCATCTTTCTTAAAATATCAAGATTTAAACTTGGGGCTTCAAACCTATTCTTAAAACTCATGTCAAATCACAATAAACTTCATTCTCAATAACATTAATCTTCAAATAATTTAACAATTCTAATCAAGATAATGAAATTCAATTCTTAATATATGAAATCAAATCATAAGCATGAGTTTATGAAAGTAGATATGCAATTCAACACTTAAATCACTTGTAACATCATAATCTTCAAACAATGATAATTGGGTATGAACCATAAATTGAAATTCATGTAAATTCAACTTTAAAAATTAGTTTTAGGCACAAGGATGAAAGAAGTATCCTTGTTCATAACCTCACATACATTATTTGATTAATTGAATGAAGAAGCTTGAACTTTGAATCCCTAATGATGTTCTTAAAGCTTCTTCTTGAAGTTTTTGAACCCGAAAACTTAAATTCTTAGTTATCTTGAAAAAAAGAATGGTGAAACTTTAGATTTCTTGGAGTTAAATTAAAATTTTAGGGTTTCTTGTTGAGAAATTTGGTAAGGAATGAGTATATTCTTCTTAGAATAGGGTTAAATCTTTAGTTTTTATGAATTAGGGTGAGGGTAATTGATGTTTCATCTTTTGATAGAACATTTTATACCTTTTACAAGGGATGATTGGGAGTTTTCAAGCAACTATTGTTGTATTTGACACTGGATTTTAGTGGTTTCAGGTCAGAGACTTAGCTTGAGAAATAACTTGGAAAAGTAAGAGAAAAAGGTCTTTGATGGTCAAACTGATGGACCGTTAACCATGTAACGGACCGTCAGGATATCCATTAATGACAAACAGAATGAGCTGCATGGTAGACCCTTGCGATGGCCCAAAGGATAGACCGTTAGGAAACTGATGGGTTATCAACTTAGCCATCAACTCAAAGCAGAATAAGTTGACCTTGGTGGTGAAGCGATGATCCAGGCTATGGACCATCAGACCAGGATGGGTTGTCAACCTAGATATCTGAGGTGAAATAGAATAAAATGTCACTGTAAGCCTTATGACGAACCCAATGACAGACCGTCAAGGACTTTACGTGCCATCAACTTGTCCATCAAACTTGAAGCGGCAATCCAAGTTTCAAATTTTAAAACCCTAGTCTTTGGAAACACATAAATACCTAGTTTAGGTTTTATTTATGGATCTTTTATCATATTTTCCATCTGTGAAGACTGATTGTCACGTATTATTCTCTGAGAGAGAAGATACTATTGTGGATCTAGGTTTTTTTTTCTAAAGACTCAAGAATAATTATTGAAACTTTTGTAAGTAATTCTCTGAATTTATTTATGAATAACACAATGATGACATCTTCTTCTCTTGAGATGTGTGGCTAAGATCTCATAACTAGGGTTATGGGAGCCTTGATGTGAATGGATTATTGGGGTTGTGAAAATACTTAATTTTCATACTTAATTGATATTGTATAAGCCATTCTTCATATTAATGACCTTTCTTGGTTGCAAACTTGAAGGGTGAGCCCAAGAACATCACTTGTTTGAGAAGAAAAGTGCATATTGGGAAAATAATAGGTTTACATGGAATCCAAAGGCTTTAACCTTTGGGTTATGGGTTGATAATTTAATAGGATTAACCTACGTGAGAGACTAGTAAAATAAACCAACGTATTCTTTAAGTTCAAAAGAATTAAAGGGTAATATAGGTATTTAGGTTTAGAAATTGACAACGCTCAACTTACACGTCAATTTAGTGCAAGGCGGCCATCGTCAATATATTGACCCAACTTTGGAGTTGGGGTCGAATCCACAGGGAACAATGATTGAACAAAAGTGATCAACACTTCAATTTACCTTAGAACTCAAATCTTAAACTGTAATATTTCAAATCAATGATATAGAGAAACTAGAGTTGTGATCACTATGATTAGTAATCCTCTATTACATAACAGTTGTAGTATTGGATTCTCGTAACTTATGGGAAACACCAAATTATCAGTTTTAACAGTCCATCTAAGTGTTTCTCAACCTACCTAGATGTTGAACTCCCTAATTCTGTCGAACTTAAGAAAGCATTCTATTCATACTGATTTTATCTCGAGTTGATCAATCTTGTTACAACATTAATCATTAGATGAGAACTTAACCTTCCCAAATCCTCGTTGATAATTCACTTCATGCTAGGGTTGATTTCTTATATCAAGAAAATCAACAGTAAGCAAGTCCTATTGTTTGCAACCAATAGAAAATAATCAATATAAAAGAATTATCAAGATATTCCCATAATCACTCGAACCCTAACCAAATATTAAATCCATGGAGGAATAATCATAGATCCCACAACCCTAGTTGTGGGTTTTAGTTCCATATGAGAAAGAAAGAGATAGCAATAATTATATTCATCTTTCAAAGTAATTAAACTTATAAAAGATGAAGTATGAAGTTGATTCTCTTCCAAGTTCAAGAGAAAACTCCCACAACCAAATCAAAGAGTTGAAGATTGACTTCTAAGTTTAGATCCCCCAAAGAGAGATGAACTCCCTTGGAATATGTAACGCCCTGATTTGCTGAACCAAAATACTACACGGTGCTCACGACCCCGATGGACCACAAGCTAACCCATGACTGATATCTCTACTTGTACACTGCATAATATGACATAATAATGGGGAAAAATGCACTAAAAGGCCATAAGGTTCAATACTAAACATAATTTGAATGATATAACATCTGTGTGGGGTAATAGAATACCTAAAACAAAACTAAAAATACTGAAGTCGGAAACATGATAGTCTAGAAAGCCTCTAACTGACTGAACTGTCTGAGTAAGAAGCTGATGGGATATGTCCCCAACTAACTCCAACTAATAAACTAATTAATGAGATAATAGGGAATAATTATGTCCTCGAATGATAAGGACTCACTTCTAACTCTCACTGCTGAAACTGGAATCTACTGCTGATCTGGAGCTCGTGTCTCTGAACCTATGGTATAAGACACCATAGCGCAAATGCGTCAGTACTTTGAATGTACTGGTATGCATGTGAGGTAGGCTGAATGCATAGGGTTCATATGCATGAACAATAATAATAACTGACTAACTATCATGAGCATGAGAATACATGCATGAGACATAACAACTGACACTACTACTGTGATAACATGATTACTAAATCTGAATATAACTGATAACATAAGTGACCGTATCTGACAGTCCTGTATCTGATGGAACTATCTGAGTTCCATACTGTATCTGAGTTGACTGCATTTGATAGTCCTGAATCTGATGGAACTATCTGAGTTCCATACTGTACCTGAGTTTACTGTATCTGACAGTCCTGATTCTGTAACATGAAACTATGGTAAGTAGTTATCTAATCGACATGCCCCTGATACGCTATTATGGCTGAGTTGGGGTCGAATCTGTAACCCTAATTGGAAGGGTGTCAATACCGCACCACCGATAAGGATAAGCTGTAGGCGACCGTCATCTGATAGCGTCCCTTATATGAGAATGGTGGGAACCTTATCTGACAGTGCTTACCCATCTCATCAACCCTCATCGACAGTGTTGATGTCTCAACTTATGCTGGCTACATAGTTTTGGAACTTAAGTATGACTATTAAGGATCACGCCCTTATCTGATAGGCTATGTCCCCATCTTTGGGTTTACTCAGTGCTAATTTCTACTCCCATCTGAATGGACACTGAACATAATTTACTGAACTGAACATGGAATAAGTTACTGAATTCCGTTGACTGATGGAATACTACTAATATCTAACAACTGTCTGAGTTTATGAGATCATGGAGATTTCCTGAGTCATAAGACTGTCTGAAGTCTAAGGATTATGGATTAACTAAGAGTGTTGTGAAAATATTACATGGCTCTAAGCACACAGCTAATGTTTTGGGTACAAGTACCCCCAGGACTCGATGGAAGAAAACTAACCAAGCATAACTTAGTCGAACATATAACTAACATCATAATCCATAATACATTTATAGAAGAATTCCATCAAAACATGAGATAGGCATAACTTGTACATATATGGGGATTTCATGATATCATACTAGTTGGGCATTGTTCCTTCATCTAGGCATTCAATCAAACACATGGTAGGCATAGCACATGTAGACAACATTATACAATAATTAATCATCATGATTCATCTCTAATTTCATCATCCTAGGGTAGGTTCACATGAATATACATCTATACAAATCAATTCCATATAAAATTGATCACCCAACATGGATTTAAATTCAATTGATCATTCTAGACATAAAAAAGCTAACCCAACATGAAATTCATAGAGAAATCCATAAACTTAAACTTAGAAAAGAGATTGTTGGGCTTCATGGATGAAAGGAGTCCATGAATGAACACTACGCATACCTTAGTTCGTGGTTTCGTGAAGATTGATTGTGAAACTTTCTTGAAATTGAATCTTCTATGAAAACCCTAGCTTGTTCTTGAGAGAAATTTGAGAGAAAATAGTATATTTTGGGTGAAGAATGGCTAAATAACGTGTTATTGGGTTTAAATAGGGGTAGAAAATTGACCCTTTTAACCCTAGATGCGTCATTTAATTTCAGTAAAATTTTCTCAAATTGGGCCCCTGGCACGACGTGGCGTTATCCCGCCGTGTCACTATAAATTGACAATTGAAAAATTAAGGGGTGGCGCGATACGGAGCCATCGCATTGCCCCTTCCTTCGTGACCTGGAACTTTGATGAGACATGGGGGAAATTGCACTGAGACATTGGAGAAAGGACAATTTTGAATTCGGGCCCTGGCGCGACACGCTATAATCGCGGACCCCTACTGGAATTTGTAAAATTCCATTTCCTTTTGTGGCGTGGTGCGCCACTGACTAATGTGGCGCTATTTTACGATGGGAACTTGAAAAAGTCATAACTTCTAACCCGGTTATCGGATTTGGGCGAATCTTATATCGATGGAAAGCTTATTGAATTTTCCACATGTTCAAAAGTGAAAATCATGAAAATTCCTCATGGAATAATAATCATTCAATTTAGAATCTAATACTAGACATTCTTGAGATGAAATTTGCTAGAAAAAGTATGGGGTGAAATTTGCTAGGAAAAGTACGGGGTATTACAGAATAATTTTTCTAACACCGATATGTTCAGCCTTCCTAATGAAACCCTAGAAGCTGCTATTTATATCCATAACTTAAGAAAAATCCAAAATTAAAAATTTAGAATTTTTTTATTCAGGTGACGATATGTCTGACGGTTTATCAGATTCTGCTAGCTTATCAGAACATGTCATCAAGCATGCTTTAAATTTTTGCCTTCTACTTATGTGTGATGACATTCTTGATGGCTTATTAGATACCTGACGACTTATCATAGACGTCATCACATCTTCATTTCAATTTCCAAAGCACTGCCTAAGGTTGACGACGATTCTGATAGCTTGTCATAAGTCTGATGGCTTATCACAGATATCGTTACGAATTCTAGTTGAATACCATTCTCTGTTTAAGGCTGACAGTATATTTGATAACTTATCAGAGGGCTAACGACTTATAAGGAATATCATCAGCCACACTTCTCTTCTATTTGCTTCAGATTTCAACTCTTTTGCTTCCATCCCTGTTGGTTCTCTTGCATCTTGGCTTCTACTACAAAATCAAAGATAAAAAATCAAAAACGACAAAAGTTGCTTAAGACCTTGCAATTAATCTCAGTTAAAATCCTTAAATGTGTTAGCATATGCTGACACATCAACACCCCCAACTTAAAAAAAATTGCTTGTCCTCAAGCAACTCAAACATAACCAAGAGGATACAAAGTACATTCGACAGTATTATCTCAAAACATATTCACCATCTCCAAGGTCAGTCAATTTAAGAACAACTGTGTATATTATTGAAGAACAATAATGCAACACACAGGAATAAAGATACAACATTAATTCAACTATAACAACCATGCATAGACCAGTATTACACTATCCGATCAAGTTAGCAACTAGCAACGTAACCAGTGTGCCCTTACAACAAAGAGGTCCCTCTTATCTTATATGTGAACTCAAGCATGTTAATGCAAGGAAGATTAAGAGACACTCACTCTTAGAAAGAGGTTCTAGTCAATGTATGCCAAATACCATAAGCTTGCCCTTATTTTCATTACCAAGGTTTTTAGACAGGTTAGCTAGGATCACTATAGGTATTTTTCTTCGGCTTGTAACGTAGGCTAAAGGATGGTATGATACTCGATGATATTTAAGGTGACTAAGCCTCCTTGGCACTACACTAACTTTTGGGGTCTTACTTATTTACCTTTACCTAATTCTCTCCTTTCTTGAGCACACATACTCCAGATAGGTGTGGTCTTTTTGACAATCTTTTCTTTTTTTTCACCACTTTTCTTTTCTTATTCTTTTTCCACCGCACCCAACTTTTTATTCTTCTCTTTTATCCTACCTTTCTTCATACTCATTTTACATGACACACCCCTATGGTAGCCACCATCAACTTAGGCTATTTTCCTAAGTCAAAGTGCACAATGTCCAAGGAGGACCAGGGCCAAAATAGGTTCATTGTGATACAAATGGGAAGGTGATAGGTATAATAAAAAGAAGATCCATTTAGGCTTAAAATCAGGATCAAGGAATATTATTTACACATGGAAGGTCATTTAGGATAAAAGTGGACTAATATCAACAACGACCTATGATCCTTTCCTAATCGCTATCCTACAACCAAGGCAAGACTAACCGGGCAAGTTCTGGATTTAACATACAATGGGAACTTGGCAGTATCTCACACACACATGGCACAAAGGTACATCACAAGCTACTACCCATTCGGTTCATGCAATTGTTTAGCAATGGTTATCATGTCACTAGTGCTAATGACATAACAAGATGCACAGTGGTCACACATAAATATATATCACACAGTTATAAAATAGACCATTGAAGAGGTGTTCAAAAATCAACAAAAACATATTAACTGCCTAAGGTACTTGTATTTCTCCTAGTCAACTACAATATTTTACTATAAATCACAATACGCCTAAACATTCCGGCTCTACTAGGAACAAGACTTCAGGGAAAAGAGGCATGATAATAAAAAACCCAAGAGGACATCAACACCCATAAGTAGCCCCACCCTCAACTTAAAATCATGCAATGTCCTCAATGCATCAAACCAAAACAAGAGAGTTAGAAACATACCTGTGGCACCATGGGTGCAAAAATCTAATGTCAATCACATAATATGAATACAAATAACAAAATACCTTGGGTTGCCTCCTAAGTAGGACCTAATTTAGTGTCGCGACACGACCCAACTCAGCTTTTTTGTCCACCTTGAGGATATGAATTTCACCCCCAACTTAGAGTCCATCTTCTTGCCTTAATCATAGGGGTGGTATAAAAATTAAGAAGTCGAGTAATGTATTGAGCGTGGTAAACCACCCGGACTTAAAGTGAGGTGTGTGTTTATATTGTTTATCAAGTGTAAAATAAAGAATATAGGATTTTTATTCCTCATCTTCACACTCTACCACTATTTTAGATTATTCCATAGACAAGATATCATCTAAACATAATGTGAAAAAATGCTTCGAGTGAGGCCCAACTAATTCTACTTCAAAATTTACACTATCTACTACACACTCACTTTTATTCACCTTCTTAATGTCAGTCTCAAGATCAAGATGATAATCGAGTGGTTGTGATTCTTGAGTTGTCTCCTCGAATTGGCTAATGTCCTCCTTATATTCTTCTTTGTTTAGCCACTGTAAACATGGTGGGATTGGTAGTAAGTAGGACAATATCCGCATCATATTGTGAAGGTCCAGTCCATGCACTTCCAGGTAAATCTGGACAGCAAGCCTTAAACTATGGTCCCCCACAATAATAACAAGAATCCTCACAAGAATCATCATCACTCAAAAAACCATCTATCCAGGCTGACATCTCAAGAAAGGTGTGATGAAAATAAAAGAAAATAAAAAATAAAAACTAAACTAAACAAATATTTACAAGTTTGAATTCAAGCAAGTAAACTAAAATTCCAAACTAACTCAATACGCCAAATTATTCCTCGGTAACGGCACCACTTTTGATAACACTCAACTTACAGGTCAATTTAGTGCAAGACGGTCGTCGTCAATATATTTAGGGAACAATGTGAGTGGTGATTAAACGAGTTTGAAACTAAAGCTACAAGTTAAATTCAAACAACTGGCATGAAAAGACAAAATGGAGTTTTTTAATGATTAGAAAATAATTGTCAGTCACTTTAATTTTAGTGTTTGTAATCAAGAGGTTATGGAAAATTAGAATTATGTTCACTATGGGTTTTAGTACTTGACAGATGCTAATAGTGATTCAAGATTCTCATAGTAGGTAGGACAACAGATTATCTTTATCAAAGTTATGCCTAAATGTCTCTCGACCTACTTAAGCATTTAATTACCTAATCCTGTCAGACTTAGAAAATTTATATTTACTAACCAGACTTTACCTCAGGTTAATCAACCTTGTTACAACGTCAATTATTAAATGGAAGTTTAGTGTTTCCAAGTCCCTGTCAATAATTCACTTCCTACTGTATTTGATTTCTTATCTCAAGCAACTCAAAGCAGGTGCTATCTATCGTTTATAACCAATAGACAATAATTAAAATCTCAGAATTATCAAGGAGTCCTATTACCTTTATAATCTTAAAAACATAGCATCTTACCAAGACTTAACCCATAGATACCATAATTTGGGTCAAAGAGATTTAGCCACTCATAATGTAATTAGCGAAACAACTAGATGTATTCATAATTTGAAAGATGAACTTACTTAACTTGAATAGTAACTAGTGATTCTCAGATTAAATCACAATAGAACTCCCAAAATATTGATGAAAATATCTTCAAAGTTTATTATTTTTCAAGCCAAGAAACTAGAGAGAAAAATAACAAAATATGTGTGTTCCAAAACTGGTTCAGAACTCGTTAGAAAACCCTAAACTATGCTTTAAATAGTTCACCCTAATTATGGAAATAAAATCATAGAGTTCAGCAATTTCTCAGATTAAGTGATGACATTCGTGTAACCTTATCAGGAGTCTGATGACTTATCACAAATGTCGTCAGCTCCTTCTTCAGTTTTAGCACTTCCTACGTAAGGCTGATGATGAAACCTGATGACTTATCAACTCTTTGATGACTTATCAGGAATGTCATCACAACTTTCAGCTGAGGTCCATTCTCTATCTAAGGTTGACGATGTCTCTGATAACTTATCATAGGGCTGACGACTTATCAGAAATATTGTCACAAACTCCAGTCGAAAACCAATCTATGTCTAAGGCTGATGATGAAGCTGATAACTTATCAGAGTGCTGACGACTTATCAAGAATGTCATCAGCCACTCTTCTCTTCTATTTGCTTCTGATTTCATCTCTTTTGCTTCCATCCTTGTTGGTTCTTGCATCTTAGCTTCTACTACAAAATCAAAGATAAAACGATCAAAAATGACAAAAGTTGCTTAAGACTTTGTAATTATTCTTAGTTAAAAGTCTCAAATGTGTTAGTATCTGCTCACACATCAAAAATAAATGGGTAAACTTTAGAATTCAATAGCTCTTACAATTAAGGTTATAAATGGGAAACTTAAGATAGCTCACAACCCCGACTGCTTGAACATCTTGGATAACATAATCCTAGTTTGTCTACTCTTATTGAATTAACATTTTCAATAAAACTTACTATTTGGAACATAACTGGCTACAAGCATCTGAATACTGTTAACAAGTCAAAACCCCGTTACTCAGGGACCTTCATTCAACAGTCTATTAACGACCGTAACACTTAATTTGGATAGTATTCCCTGTGGGATTTGATGTGCGAGCTTTGTGCTAGCACATTTAAGGATTTAAACTAGGAGAAATTGTAAGTTCTTGAATAACTTTTGTCGCTTTTGATTATATTTTATGTGATATTGTAGGTAAGTCAATGCATGGAAACCTACAATGACTATGTTGAGAAGAAAGAATTTTTAGAAAGTAGATATGTTGATTATAGTTTTTGACTTATCTGATAAGTCGTCAACTTTATGATAAGCCGTCAAAGAAGCTATCAGGGAAAGATAGTATGTAGGAGCTAAGATGAAGAGTTGATGACTTAGCCTGATAAGTTGTCAACTTCCTGATAAGCCGTCAAGAGCTGGTCATCACCTGTAAGTAGCAAACATGGATTAGAGAGAGGAGTTGTTGACATGGTCTGATAATTCGTCAACTCCCTGATAAGCCGTCAGCGAAGGTCGTCATCTATGGACAGAAAATTTGGGATTTGGACTTATACTCTAAAATTAGCTTGAGTATTTTAGGAAAAGTGTTAGGTTTTCACAGGCATCTTGAAACTTACAAAAAGGGCAGTTTTTTCTTAGTTTTCTCTATAGATTTTTGAATTAAGTTTTTGGAGATTATTACTTGGATTATCTTTTTGTTTTTTTGATCCTTGTTTGGATTCAAAGGAGAAATAATCTTTGATCTTTATTATTTGTAAGTTACAACCTTTGGAATGATGAATCAATTATATGTTGCTTCTTTCTATATTATGAGTAACTAATCTCCTTTACCCGAGTTGTGCGATCTATGAGTGTGGCCTTATGAAGTTTACTAGTTGATCAAGTTTCTCAAGGCATTAGGAACTACTTGATAATTCTTCTATTTTGCATAGTGTCTATTGGTTTTAAACAATATATTGTACCTAATTGTTGGTTTGATTGAATCAATGGGAATTTGGAAGCATTAAACTTCTATCTAATAATTAAATCTGTAGCAAGGTCAATTAACTCAAGATAAAATTAGGTTAAATATACAAATATCCTAAGTTTGAAAGTATTAGGTAATCAAACATCTAAATAGGTCGAGAGGCATTTAGATAGTACTTTGATATTGATAGTCTATTGTTCCTAAATGAGATAAGAATCTTGAGTTATAACTGATGTACATCAAGTGCCATTACTCATAGTGAACACAACTCTGGTTTTCATAACATAATTTTGAAACACTGAAATATAAGTTTCAAGTTGCTAAAGTGACATGAACGATAACTTTTGTTTAAATCTCTGAAACCCCCTTTTATAGGAAGCTTTTAACTATTCATTGATTGACTTATGAATTACTTGAATTAACACCATATTACCTATGGGATTCGACCCCAACCTAGTTGGGTTATATATTTGACAACGGCCACTTACTCTCTCATAAGAGAGGTGTAATTTGGGCGTGTCAAATATTAGCATAGTTGCCGGGGAATACGATTGTCAATATGTATATTTGTGATAATTGACTCATAGTTAAATTTTCCTAAATTTTACCTTTCTTTGATGTTTTTGTTCATTATAGGATTATTGCTATTTATGCCACACACCAGAAGTTCAGGAGAACCACTATTACTCTTCAACCCTGAACTATATCTAATTGGTAGAATAGTTGAGCAACAAGAAACAAATAGACTATCCGCCTTGGATAGAGCTCAGCTGAACCAATAGAATGATGGTCAACCAGTGCGTCATCCTAATCCAAATGATGAAGACTTGAGAGATGAGAAATTTTTGAATTCTGCTAACGCGAGGTATGTAGAGAATGTGGCTGCACCTGTGAATCAAAATGTGAACCAAAATTTCCCTTTCAGGGCTAGGAAAGATCATCATCCAGTGCAGTTTAACGTTGATGAGGATGAGGATGATATGGATGAAGCGTGTGCAACTTGAGCAATTGTTCCATCACCATTTTCACCTGGGGCAGAGCTCAACATAACAAGTACCATGATACAACTACTTAATTTCAAGGGGTAGTTTGGAGGACTTTCGGGGGATGACCTTAACATGCACTTGGTGAATTTCATCAATATTTGCAAATCCTTTAACAACGCTAGTGTTGGTAAAAATGCAATTCATCTTTGGTTATTCCTGTTGTCTCTGTCTGGGGAGGCAAATATGTGGTTGAATGAATTGGCTCTTGATTCTATAACAAACTGAAGGCAATTGAAAGGAGCTTTCTTAGAAAGGTTGTTTCCACTCTCCAGGATATTACAATTGAGGAATAAAATTTGCAACTTCTGCCAATTACTAAATGAGGCACTGCATGAGACATGAATGCGATTCAAGAAGAAGATGACACAGTGTCCCACCACAAGATGACTGATGAAAATTTGATGGAGACATTCTATATAGCCCTAAACTCTATCACCAAGCCAACTATGGATAATGCAACAGAAGGAGCATTCATGGAGCTTACATTTACTGCGACTGTAGATATGTTTGAGCAGTTGACTAAGAAAAGTAGAGCTTAGCATACCAGGGATTATGTGGTAACAAGCCCTACTATGTCTAGTGGTATGTCTGTAGAGCTATTCTAGAAAAAGGAAGAATGTGACCAAAACATGGCACACATAAAAACCCAAATGGACTTCTTACCAAACATCTGTTATCTAGAAAGATTGAGAGGTAAAACATATCGGGTCACAAAGTAGAACTTATTTTGTTCCTAAGGGGGAGGCCAACTATTTGAATAATCAGGGGGTTTTCGAGGAAATAGACAAGGGAACCAAAGTCAGAACTATTAAGACAAATCTAGTTACAAAGATAGGGATTAGGGGAGCTGGAAGAATAAGAAAAACTGGAGTGGACTGTATGTACCTCCTAGAAGTCATGATAATGCTGCTACCAGTTCAGGAAAAATATCCATGGAGGACATGATGGTAAAGTTGTTAAAAGGGGTTAGGCAACCAATGTTGGGGTGATAATAATGAAGAGTGATCTATCTTCCAAGAGTCAGCTAGTAAATTCATATTCAACTTCTATCAAATAGTTGGAACAACAGATGAGCCAACTCTCAGCAACACTTAATCAGAGGAAAAATAGTACCTTACCAAGCGATATAGTACAGAATCCTTGAAATAATGACCCTTTTATGGATGTTACTACTCAGAGTGGTAAAATTTTATTGGGCCCTTCTCTTAGCAAAGCTGTGATTAATGATGTGTTTGAAGAAGATACAGAAGGCAATGGAACCTGTCCAGTAGAGTCTGAGAAGCTGTATAGTAATATTTGTACATCTAACCATCAGCAGATTGATGAGTTAGATAAATATGAGAAGAAAGAAAAGGAGGCAGTGGTAACCTATCTCCTAAAACCACCAGCTGAATTTCCTCATCGGTTGAAAAATAAAGCAGATGATACAAAGCTTAGCAAGTTCATGACAATGTTGAAGCAGCTGATAGTGAATGTGTATTTTGTTGAGGTATTGGAACATATGCCTGGATATGCTAAATTTATGAAAGACCTTGTGATAAAAAAGAGGATAGTGAGCTACAAGTTGGTGGATAATATTCACTATTACAATACCATTTTGATAAGATATTTGGTATAAAAGAAAGCAGAACCATGATCATTCACCATCCCTTATACTATCGGCTCGCTTGATTTTGCTAAGGCTTTTATGTGATGTCAGGGCAAGTATTATCTTGATGCCACTTGCTGTTTATAAGAAGTTAGGTTTAGGGGATTTTATGCCCACAAATATATGATTGGTGATGGCAGACAGGTCGGTGAAGTGGCCAGTGGGGATATTGTATGATGTGCTCGAAAAAGTGGACAACTTTATATTTTTTTGTAGATTTTATTATTCTATATTGCGAGGTAGACTTCGAGGTACCCATAATCTTGGGTAGACCTTTCCTCGCAACTGGGAGCATGCTTATTGATTTTTAATCTAATGAGCTACTATTCAGACTGAATAATGAGGTAGTTCGCTTTGATGTGTGTCAATCTATGAAGCAACCTAAGGCTATGAGTTTATTCTCCATTGTTGATGTTTATTTTGAAGATGAGAAAGAGACCCAAATTGATGAGAAAGTCACTGTGGAAACTCTGTCTGTAGTCTTGATAAATTTTGATATTGAAGGTACTGAGGATTACGAAGATACAGTGTGTACTTTGACGGGGATGGGATCCTATTCCTATGCTCCCAAGAAGCTTGACCTAGATCTAAAAAATCAGCCAACACCACTAGCTAAGCCATCGATTGAAGAGCCATCAGTGTTCGAGTTGAAGGAGTTGCTAGGCTATCTAAGGTGTATTTCTAGGTAGTGGAAACATTTTACCTTTGATAATTGTAGTAGATTTGGGTGAGCATCAGGTTGAAGCAGTTATCTCAGTGCTTAGGTAATATAAAAAGGCGATAGGCTGGACCATTGTTGATATTATTAATATTTTTCTCGGTATTTGCTCTCATCAAATTCAGCTTAAAAAAGATTGCACACCAACGATTGAGCAACAACGCCATCTTAATCCACCAATGCAAGAAGTGGTTAAGAAGGAGATTATTAAATAGCTTGACACAAGAGTTGTATATCCTATTTTTGATAGTTAGTGGGTAAGTCCCGTCCAATGTGTGCCTATGAAAAGGGGCATAACTTTAGTGATAAATGAAAAGAATGAGTTGATTTCATTCAGGCCTGTAATAGGGCAGAGAGTTTGCGTGGACTATCTTAAGCTCAACTCTTGGACTCTGAAATATCACTTCCCGATGCCTTTTATGGACTAAATACTTGATCGGTTGGTGGGAAGAGGTTGATATTATTTCTAGGATAGGTATTCAGGCTATAACTAGATTTCTATTGCTCCAGAGAATCAGGAGAAGATGACATTCACTTACCCGTATGGTACTTTTGCTTTCAAGCAGATGGCATTTGGCTTATGTAATACACCCGCCACTTTTCAATGATGCATGATGTCTATATTCTCCGACATGGTAGAGGACACCTTGGAGGTGTTTATGGATGACTTTTCAATGGTAGGTGATTCTTTTGAGCTATGTTTAGTGAATCCGAGTAGAGCATTGCAGCGGTACGAGGAGTATAATCATGTACTTAATTGGGAGAAATGGCACTTCATGATGAAAGAGGGCATTGTTCTTGGCCATAAAATTTTGGCTAAGGGAATCAAAATCGATCAGGAAAAGAGAAAAGTTATTGAGAAACTACCTCCTCCCATCTCAGTAAAGGGAGTTTGTAGTTTTCTTGGTCATGCGGGATTTTATCGACAATTTATAAAAGACTTCTCAAAAATTACAAACCCACTTTTCAAGTTATTAGAGAAGGAGGTCAAATTCATATTTGATGCTGATTGCAAAAAGGAATTTAGATGCCTTAATGAAAAATTAGTTGATGCTCTACTCATTGTTGCACCAGATTGGTCGATGCCATTTGAAATCATGTATGATGCAAGTGGAGTAGCCCTTGAGGCTGTGCTTTGCCAAAAGAAAGACAAGCTGTTTCACCCTGTTTACTATATAAGTTACTCATTGAATGAGGCTCAGAAAAATTACACTATGATTGAGCTGGAACTTCTCGCGGTGGTCTATATATTTGTGAAATATTGTGCTTATTTATTAGGGACTAACATGGTAGTTCATACAGATCACGCGGCCTTGAGATATTTGATTGCAAAGCGGATCCAAAACGTAGGTTAATTAGATGGGTACTGCTTCTACAAGAGTTTGACTTCGAAGTCAAAGATAGGAAGGGATGCAAAAATCAGGCCATAGACCATCTATCTATACTTGAGGGAGATCGGGAAATCATTGATAGGTATGAAATTTATGATTCATTCCCTAATAAGAATATCCTTTCTGTTGTGCTTGAAAGAGTACCTTGGTACGTGGTCTTTGGCAATTATGTGGTAAGCTATATTATCCCTGAAGACTTTTCCTTTCTACAGAAAATAAAATTCCTCCTTGATGCCAAGAGTTAGTTTTGGGATGAGCCATATTTATTCAGATGATGTGCCAATAATATTATTAGAAGATGCATCCTAAAAGTTGATATGAAGAATATTTTGGAAGCCTACCATGCTTTACTAGTAGGAGGTCATCATACATGTGATCGTACTGCAAGAAAGGTGTTGCAAAGTGGCTATTATTGGCCAACCTTGTTCAAGGATGCATGTGAGTTCATGATGAAATATGACCAGTGTTAGAGACAAGGGTGGATATCAAAGCATCATTAGATGCCCATGGCGAATATATTGAAAGTTGAACTATTTAACGTCTGGGGTATCAATTTCATGGGATCATTTGTGAGCTCCTATGGGCTAAAATATATCTTGGAGGCTGTGGACTATGTGTCCAAATGGGTTGAAGCAGTTGCTTTGGCTGATAGTAAAGGAAAGAGAGTGGTGGATTTTCTAAAAAAGAATATTTTCTCCCGCTTAGAAGTGCCAAGACCTACCATTAGCGATAGGGGATTCCACTTTTGTAACAAAACATTCCAGGAAGCTTTGTTGAAATACGGTGTGAAGCAGCATAAGGTGGCTACTCCATATCACCCATAAACAAGTGGGAAAGTGGAAGTTTCAAACTAGGAAATAAAGGCAATTTTTGCTAAGACGGTGAATGAAAGTAGAACAGATTGGTCTCGAAAGATCAATGATGCCTTATGGGCATATCAAACTGCTTTCAAGACACCTATTGGGATGTCACCATATCAGCTGGTCTACGGCAAAGTATGTCACCTCGTGGTTGAACTACAATACAAGTCTTTGTGAGCTCTTAAATGACTGAACATGAACTTGAAAGAAGAAGTTGATTTAAGGTTGGGACAGTTAAATAAAATAGATAATTTACCTCTTGGAGATATGATAAAGTTGATCTGTATAAAGGAAAGATAAAAAACTACCATGATCGAAGAATAGAGAAGAGAGATTTTCAGGCTGGTGATCATGTGTTATTGTTCAACTCATGACTTAGCTCTTTCTAGACAAATTGAAATCAAGGTAGTCGGGGCCATTCAAAGTAAGCCAAGTTTTTCCACCAGGTGTGGCAGAACTTAAAGGTAAAGATGGAAGTCTGTTTAAGGTTAATAGGCAAAGAGTCAAGATCTATGTTGGTTCAATGGATGATGCAAACCTAGTGTCTACTGTGTATCTCAACAAAGTTTAAGTACTCGAGATAACCAAGTCGTGCCACAACAGTAAATCAGGCGCTATTGGGAGGCAATCCAAATTGTAATATTATAAGTATGTTCATTTTTGTTTTAAAGTTTATGTTCGTAATGAGTTTTTTAGGTGTGCAAAGATAAAGGTGAGATTAATATTGCCAATAAAATAAAATCGATGACTAAAGTTGATGGGTTATCATCAAGCTAATGATGTGTCACTTGATATCGTCAGCTTGAGTAAAAATGGGCACCATTCTGGATAAGGGTGATGACCATAGCTGATACTTTATCACCTTGTTATAAGGTGTCACGGGAGGTCATCAGTTGAGCCAAAATTGAGGTATAATCTATTTAAGGCTAACGATCAAGGATGATCATTTATCACACACATGAAAATCCATCATAAAATTGGGCAATATTCTACCTCAAGGTGATGATGATGCTAGTTTTTAAAATCACTGAGTTGAAGTTGGGTGCAGGGTTTTTGTTGATTTTTTAAAACTAGGGTTCCAAGTTCTAAATGGGGCAATAAATTTTGAAATTCCATCCCAAGGATTGAAAATATTGGCTTAGTGAGAAGAAATTGTGATGTACATGAAGTTCCTAAGCCATTAAGCAATGCTTAAAAGGACTTTGAATTCTATTGTAAGATGATGATGTGGCTGATAAGCCATCACACATTGTTGTCAATTGAGTTTGAAGGATATCACATTCTATTTAAGGATAACGATGTGGCTGATGAGCTATCACACAAGTGACAACTTATCAGACTACGTCGTCACCTGAGTTGAAAATCTATTAGATTCCATTTAAGGATAACGATATGTCTGACGAGCCATCACTTAACTAACGACTTATCAAATCACCTCGTCAGACACATGACACTAAAAGAGACTCACTTTTGCTTGCTTATCTTCTCTTGAATATTAATTGATTATTTCTCCTTGTTGCAGAATTTATTATGCCCCCTAAATAAAAAGCAAAGAAAGCTGCTAAAAAGGTGATGAAAGAGAACTTAACTCGACAACTCGTCAATGAGACTGATAGTGAGAAAGAAGAGCCTCAGATTCAGAGGAGCAAAATGAGGCAGAGTCTAAGGATAATTGAACCTCTTCCCCAACTTGAAGAAAAGGAGGTTGAAGAAGTTGAGTTTGAGGAGGAAAACTCCTCTTCATCTGAGCATACTTCATCAGAGCAGCCTAACTCTGAGGAGCCTCCATCAGAGCATCCTTCTTTTTAGAATTCAACTGGTGCAGTGTCTCAGATCAGGGGAGATATGATAAAATACTAGAATCTTGGTGTTTGAGAAAGTGTCAAATGGCAGGTTCCCGAAGCAAATAGAATTTACCTTGACGGTTTGATAAGAACTAAAAGAAGAAGTTTTAAGAAACCGATTTGTAAGGAGATAAGGATCATCGCTACTGGGATAAGCAATTATCCCTAGATGGAGAAGGCATTTAAAGACTATGATTTGGAATGGACTACAAAGGGAGGAGATTCATTCTGCCCAACACTAGTTTGGGAATTTTACACAAACTACCAGGATACACTGGAGAATTTGTGCAACAAAAGAGAGAAAGCTTCAAACATGCCCAACATAAACTAGATTCAAGTAAGGGTTGTGATGGTGGATCTATCGGATGACACTATCAACAGATTTCTTCATGGTCCAAACTTCACTCCTCCATCCACCTCTCTAGAATTCTACTACAGGATGCGTGATAGGGCAAAACAACACCCTTAGTTGGCAAGTATTATAGATGAAAGAAAGCCAAAATGGTTGAACAACACAAGTGAAAGAATATTTAAGGCCTCAATGACTCAGGAAGTAAGACTTTTATGGAGTGTCTACGTACTAGATTGATGCCCACAGCCAGAGACAACATTATAGGTGTTGACAAGGCAATTTTGGTTGTCAGCTATGGGCGGAAAATCTAGGATTTGGAATTTTACTCCAAAATTAGCTTGAGTATTTTAGGCAAAGTGTTAGGTTTTCACAGGCATCTTGAAACTTACAAAAAGGGCAGTTTTTGCTTAGTTTGCTCTGTGGATTTTCAAATTAAGTTTTTGGAGATTATTACTTGGATTATCTTTTTAGTTTTAGGATCCTTGTTTGGATTCGAAGGAGAAAAAATCTTTGATCTTTATTATTTGTAAGTTACAACCTTTTGAATGATGAATCAATTATCTGTTGCTTCTTTCTATATTATGGGTAACTAATCTCCTTAACCCGAGTTGTGGGATCTATGAGTGTGGCCTTGTGAAGTTCAGTAGTTGATCAAGATTCTCAGGGCATTAGGAACTCCTTGATAATTCTTCTGTTTTGCATAGTGAATATTGGTTTTAAACAATAGATTGTACCTAATTGTTGGTTTGCTTGAAATAAGAAATAAATCTATTAGGAAGCGAATTATAAATGAGGATTTTGAAGCATTAAACTTCTATCTAATGATTGACGCTGTAGCAAGGTCAATTAATGCGAGATAAAATTAAGTTAAATATACAGATTTCCTAAGTTCTAAAGAATTAGGTAATCGAACGTCTAAATAGGTCGAGAGACATTTAGATAGTACTTTGATATTAATAGTCTATTGTTCCTAAATGATATAAAAGTATTGAGCTATAACTAGTGTACTTCAAGTGCCATTACTCATAGTGAATACAACTCTAGTTTTCCCATAATATAATTTTGAAACATAGAAATAATAGTGGGAAGCAGCTAAAGTGACGTGAACAATAACTTTGGTTTTAATCTCTAAAACCCCCATTTATAGGAAGCTTAACTATTCATCGATTGGCTCATAAATAACTTGAATTAACACCATATTCCCTACGAGATTCAACCCTAACCTAGTTGGGTTATATATCTAACAACGACCGCTTACTCTCTCGTAAGAGAGGTGTAATTCGTATCAAGATTCGACCCCAATCTAGTTGGGTTCTATATTTGACAGTGACCACTTACACTTTCTAACGAGAGGTGTAATTTGAGCGTATCAAATTTTGGTGCCATTGCCAGAGAATATGGTTGTAAATTAAGTTTCTGATTGTTAATTGGACCTTGGTCAAGTTTCCCAAATTTTACCTTTATTTGTTGTTTTTTTTTCTTTGTAGGGTAATTACTTTTTATGCCTAGTATAAGGAGGTTGGGTGAACTGTTATTACCAATACATCTAGAACCTCAATTAATTTGCAAAATGGAAGCTCAGCAAGCAAATAGATTAGCTGCCTTAGCTAATCGTCTACTAAATCAATAGAATATTGGTATTCCAGACCAGGATCATAACCCAGATAATGAGGATCTGGGAGATGATGATTTGATAGATATGGCCAACCAAAGATATGTAGATAGTGTAGCTGCGTTAGTGAACAAAAATGTGAATAAGAATCGCCCCTCTAGGGCGAGACCAGAGCGTAAAGCTGTTCAGTTTGACCTTGATGATGATGAGGACGATATTGTTGGAACAGGTGCAACTGGAGCCATTATTCCTCCACCACTAGAACCTGGAGCTAAGTTCAACATCACTAGCACAATGATTCAGCTACTTCATCTAAAGGGTTTGTTTGGCAGACTTCTGGGTGACGACCCAAATATGAATTTAGTGAACTTCGTATCTATTTGCAAGTCTTTTGATAACCCAGGAGTTGGAAACAATGCTATTTAGTTATGGTTATTTCCGTTGTCTCTATCTGGGGAGGCAACATTGTGGTTAAATAGGCTAACTCCTGATTCTATAACAAACTAGAGGTAGTTGAAAGAGTCTTTCCTAGAAAGGTTTTTTCCGCCGTCCAGGATATTACAGTTAAGGTATGAGATAAGTAACTTCAGGCAACTTCCAACTGAAGCTCTTTATGAGATATTGGAGAGGTTAAGAAGAAGTTGATATAGTGTCTCATTCATAAAATGATTGACATACACTTGATGGAAACCTTGTGTAGATCTTTAAACTCTATTACGAAGCTAGTTGTGGATAATTCTACAATTGGAGCATTCATGGATCTTACTTTTCCAGTAGCTTCGGAAATGCTTGATACGATGACTAAATAGAGTAAAACTTGGCATACCAGGGATTCTGAGGAAGCAAGCTCTACTATGTCTAGTGATATGTCAATGGAGCAACACAGGAAAAAGGAGAAGCATGACCAAGATATAGAATAGATAAAGCCCCAGCTGGATTTGCTTACCAAGCATTTATTTTTTGGAAAGACTGAGAAGGTAAAAGCTGTTGGGTCACAAGGTAAAGCTAATTTTAATTCTGAGGAAGGGACTAATTATTTGAACAACCAGGGGGGTTTCGAAGGTAATCGCCAAGGAAACCAAAGTCGGAACTATTATGATAATTATAGGTACAAAGATTGCAACAAAGGAAACTGGAAAAACAAGACTGACAGAAGTGTTTTATATATGCCTTCTGAGAATCGTGATGCTGCTGCTAATAGTTTAGAAAAGATGTCCAGGGAGGACATGATGGTGAAATTGTTTAAAGAAGTGAAAGAAACTAATGCAGGTGTGACTAAAATGAAGAGTGATTTGTCATCGATGAGTTAGTTGGTCAATTCACACTCCACCTTTATTAAGCAATTGAAGTAGCAGATAAACCAATTATTTACAACATTTAATTAGAGAAAGAGTGGTATATTTTTGAGTGATACAATGCAAAATCCTTGGAATGATGGCTCTTGCATGGTAGTTACCTCTCGAAGTGGTAAAGTATTATTGGGCCTTTCTGTGGACACAGATATAATTAATAATGCGGTAGAAAAAGGTGTAGAAGATAAAGAAAACCATCTAGTGAAGTCTGCAAAACTGGATGGTAATGAGAATCTATCTAACCATCAGAAGGTTGATGAGTTAGAAAAATAAAAGGGAAAAGAGAAGGAAGTAGTGGTTACTACTCTCCCAAAACCACCGCCTTCCTTCCCTTATCAATTGAAAAATAAGGTTGATGACACAAAGTTTAGCAAATTCATAGCGTTGGTAAAGCAGCTGATGGTTAATGTGCCTTTAGTGGAGGAACTTGAGCAGATGCCTAGATATGCTAAGTTTATGAAGGACTTTGTGACAAATAAGAGAACAATGAGCTAAGAACGGATGGATAATCTTCACCATTTTGGCACCATTTCTACAAGATCCTTGGTGTAAAAGAAAGCAAACCCAGGTGAATTCACCATCCCTTGTACTATCGGGTCTTTTGATTTTGCTAGAGCCTTATATGATCTCGAAGAAAGTCTTAACTTGATCCCACTTGCTGTTTACAAGAAGTTAGGTTTGGGGGACTCTACTCCAACAAATATGTGACTAGTGATGGCAGACAAGTCGGTGAAGCGGCCTGTGGGGATATTGTATGATGTGCTAGTAAAGGTGGACAACTTTATATTTCCTGCTGATTTTGTTATTCTGGATTGCAAGGTGGACTTTGAGGTACCCATAATCTTGGGTAGACCTTTCCTTGCAATCGAGAGCATGCTTATTGATTTATGGGATAATGAGCTACTATTTAGACTTAACGATGTGGTAGTTCGGTTTGATGTGGGCCAATCTATGAAGCAACACAAAGATATTAGGGTATTCTTCATTATTGATGTTCATTATGAGGATGTTCCAGAGGTGCCAATCGATGAGAAATTTATTGTTAAAACTTTAGTTGTGGTCTTGATGAACTTTGATCGAGAAGGTATTAAAGAATATGAAGAGATAGTATGTTGCCTGAAGGGCATGGGATCATATTCATATATTACCAAGAAGCAAGATTTGGACCTCAAAAATTGACCAACAACACCGCCTAATCCATCTATTGAAGAGCCACCGGTGTTGGAGTTGAAGGAGTTGCCAGGCCATATGGTATGTGTTTCTAGGTATTGGAAACACTTTACCTGTAATTATTGCAGTAGATTTGGGTGAGCAGCAATTTGAGGCACTTATCTCTATGCTTAAGAGATACAAAAGGTCTATACGTTTGACCATTGCCGGTATTATTTATATTCCTCTGGGTATTTGCACTCACAAGATTTAGCTTGAGGAAGATTGCACACCAACCTTTGAGCACCAGCGCAAACTTAACCCATCGATGCAAGAAGTGGTTAAGAAGGAGATCATTAAATGGCTTAATACAGGAGTTGTATACCTAATCTCCGATAGTAAGTGGGTAAGCCCTGTCCAATGTGTGCCTAAGAAAAGGGGCATGACTGTAGTGGCGAATGAGAAAAATGAGTTGATTCTACTCAGGCCTGTGACTGGGTGGAGAGTTTGCATGGACTATCTTAAGCTTAACTGATGGACCTAGAAGAACCACTTCCTATTGCCTTCTATTGATAAAATGCTTGATCGGTTGGCGGAAAGAGGTTGGTATTATTTCTTGGATGGGTATTCGGGCTATAACCAGATTTCTATCACCCTGGAGGATTAGGAGAAGACGATGTTCACATGCTCGTATGGTACTTTTGATTTTAAGCAGATGCCATTCCATCTGTGTAATGCACCCTCCACCTTTCAACGATTCATGATGTCTATCTTTTCTGATATGTTGGAAGACACCTTGGAGGTGTTTATGGATGACTTCTCAATGGTAGGTGGTTCTTTTGAGCTATGGTTGTTAAATTTGAGTAGTGCATTACAGCGATGTGAAGAGTTTAACCTTGTGATGAATAGGGAAAAATGCCACTTCATGGTGAAGGACGGCATTGTCCTTGGTCACAGAATTTCATCCCAAGTAATTAAAGTTAATCGGGAAAAGGTTGAAGTTATTGATAAACTACCTCCTCCTATTTCAGTAAAGGGATTTCATAGTTTCCTTGGTTATGCGGGGTTCTATTGTCGATTTATAAAGGAATTCTCCAAAATTGTAAATCCAAATTGCAAGCTTTTGGAGAAGGAGGCCAATTTTACATTTAATGATGATTGCAAAGGCATTTGAATGCCTTAAGGAGAAATTAGTTGATGCCTCAGTCATTGTTGCGCCAGATTGGTTGATACCATTCGAAATCATGTATGATGTAAGTGGAGTGGCGCTTGGGGCCATGCTTGGACAAAAGCAAGAAAAGTTGTTTAATCCCATTTACTATGCAAACAAGTCATTGGATGGGGATCAAAAGAATTATACTGTTACTGAGCAAAAACTTCTCTCGGTGGTCTATGCATTTGAGATGTTCCGTCCTTGTCTATTGGGGACCAAAGTGGTGGTGCATACAGAAAATGGTGCTTTGAGGTATTTGATGGAAAAAAAGGATGCTAATCCAAGGCTTATTAGATGGGTTCTACTCCTTCAAGAGTTTGACTTTGATGTCAAGGATCAGAAAAGATACTGGAATCAAGTTGCAGATCACCTGTCCAGACTAGAGGGAGATCAAGCAGTCAAGGATGATCTCCAAATTGATGATACATTTATGGATGAGAAAATCCCGGCTACGGTTCTTGAAAGAGTACCTTGGTACGCGGACTTTGCAAATTATGTGGTAAGTGAGATTATCTTGGAGAATCTTTCATTTTACCAAAGAAATAAATTCCTCCCTGATATTACACACTACTTCAGGAATGAGCTATATTTATTTTGGCATTATACGAATAACATTATTAGGAGATGTATCCCAAAGGTTGACATGATGAATATCCTAGAAGCTTGTCATGCTTCCCCATATGGGGGTCACTATGCAGGTGACCGTACTGCGAGGAAAGTGCTGCAGAGCGGCTATTATTGGCCGACCTTATTCAAAGACGCATATGAGATTTTGCGAAGATGTGACCAACGCTAGAGACAAGGGTTAATCTCAAAGCATTATGCGATGCCCATCTAAAAAATGATTAAAGTGGAGTTGTTTGACATCTGGGGCATTGATTTCATGGGGCCTTTTGTGAGCTCTTATGGGTTAAAATACATCTTGGTTTTCGTCGATTATGTGTCTAAATGGGTTGAGGCTGTTTCCTTGGCCGATAATGAAGGAAAAAAAGTGGTTACATTCCTTAAAAAGAAAATCTTCTCTCGCTTTGGGGTACAATGTACATCATAAACGACGGTGGATGACATTTTTGCAATTGAGTATTGTGGGCTGCCTTGGAAAAATACGGTGTTAATAAACACAAGGTAGAAACTCCGTATCACCCATAGACTAGTGGGCAAGTGGAGATTTTAAATCGGGAAATAAAAGCTATTCTTGCCAAAACTGTGAATGCAAGCAGACAAGATTGGTCTAGGAAGCTGAAAGATGCATTGTGGGCATACAGAACGACTTTTAAGACACCCATTGGTATGTCATCGTACCAGTTGGTCTATGGAAAGGTATGTAACTTGCCGATTGAATTGGAGCACAAGGCACTATGGGCACTTAAGAGGCTAAATTTGAACTAGAATTAGGCAGTAGAGTTGCGACTGGGGAAGCTGAATACGATAGATGAGTTTTGTATGGAGGCTTATGAAAGAGCACACATGTACAAAGAAAATATAAAGTGGTACCATGACCGGAGGATTGAAAAGCTTGACTTTTAGAAGGGTGATTGGGTACTTCTCTTTAGAAGGGTGATTGGGTAGTTAGAGTTTATTTGTTGTTTAATGTGCAATTTGATGTGTTGTGTACGTGTGCAAGAAGAGAAATGCAGGAAAACAAGAGCTGAACAATTTAGGAGATGTTTGATGGGAGGCTTGACAGGCCGTCAAAGATTTGGTAGACCATGCTGGAGTTGTCAAAAGGAAACCAGAAACCCGAGCGACTGGAATGAGATTGGCAGAAAACTTGATGGACCATCTCACCCCTGACGGACCGTAGGGTTGACCATCACACCAAGGAATATTGAATATGGTTCTGGTAAGCCACGACGGTTAACCTGGCGGACCGTCAGACTTTTGATAGACCGTCGGGTTGACCGTCAACTTAACTGTAAATTCGATGGGTTGGTTTAATCAAATGCTAAATAAGTCGTCCTTATCCGACCCAAAATAGTTTTTTAATTGGTAAGGACAAGCGGTTGAGTACATTAAAAATTGTTTAAATACTAAGCCTATTTAAATTCTCCTACACTCAATGTACCTGACAACATTTATATCCTCTTAGGACTTTCCCTCTTCCCTTTTCTCTCATATTTAAACAACTCTCTCTTTCCCTTTTTCACATAAAAAATCAAGTTAGCAATCACGGATAAAAATTTTAAGTCTTCTTTTGTTATAAGTTTGGAAAGTCAAAATACAGAAATATACTGCAGAAATAAGTTATGATAACAATCTTACTCTTTTTTTCAAATTGGTGAACATGAGTCATGTAAGTTAATAAGCATTGAAAGGAATTTCATTTTGTTTTTACTTTGTTGTGATTCTAATTCTAAGTCGAATTCTGGTGTACAGTATTCTGGGTGAAGTCTGAGTAACCCATGAACCAAAAGTGGCAAGATTTGTGTTTAAACACTATGTTGAAAAGTGAGGCTGACGACCAACTTAATGGACCATTAGACCTCTGATGGACTATCAGGTAGACCGTCGCAAGTTTGTTGAGTCTAATACTTATCGGTTCAACCATGACAGACAACTTGACACATTGTTAGAACCTTTACAGACCATTGGGTCTGCCATCGCAAGGCTATTTGATAAAAGGCTCACTAGTTTGAGGCTTGACGGTGAGGGGACAGATCATTGTAGTCTCGACAGAATGTCAAACATTCTGTCAAGTCAAGGTTTTACTATTTTTTTCTGGTTTTGAATTGCAAACTAATTATTTGTTCCTTTTTCAAGTGATTTGGCTAGAAAACTTTCCTTAACCAGAGGCGGTGGTAGAGCACAACAGGGAAGAAGCTTGTCAGTAAGGAGTGAGATGGCATATGCCTTCAACACTCGATAGTGAGACAGGGTACTCCCGACACCCTCCTAGTATAAGAAGGAGATTAAAAGCAACAACAACAGTACAATTTCCAGTCCCAATAAGGAAAAGGGTTGAAACCTGTAACCCTGACCAAGTTGAGGAGTCAGAATAGAAGGATCCAAATATCATAAGATGTAATGACTCACAAGTGAAGGAGGCAGTTATATGTCAAATGGGATGGAACCAATAGCAAGAAGACTAATAAGGAGGCTTATCGATAAAGAGTATCAGATTGTCACCACCGAACTGCATGAGTACCCAGATTTGGAGTGAAGATTCAATGAGCATGATTTATCTTAGATGAGCAGGCTTTTCGGGACATACCAACCAAATATTGTTCATGAGTTATTTTCCAACTATCTGGCATTGTTAGAGAAAGATTTCCCCAAAGGTATGAAGATTAATGACATGGGAAACCGAGATGTGGTTTCGGTGTGTGGAGTACATAGATATTTTTGAACGCACATTGAATAGATTCCTGTTTGGTCCTAAGTATGAGATACCTGCTACGATCCCAAATCTGGAGCACCAAATATTCACAGCAAACTAACAAAGACCCTGGCTAGTCCGAGTATTGATAGATGACAAAAATCCAGTGTGGATGCCTAACCTTTGTGAGCAGATATCTAAGTCCTCCCTAAGTTTTAGGGAAAAATTCTTTTGGGAAATTGTAAGGTTGAGAGTGATGCCAATAGGCGGTGATGCTAACTTGGAGATTTAGAGAGTGGTAATGTTTACTGCCTTCATTGAGGGGCTGAAGGTAGACTTCGATCATACTATTGCCGAGGAGTTTTTTCCCCGTGTTCTTAAGATATCCATTGCTCTACCATTTCCAAACCTTATCATGGAGTTGTGTAGACGGGCAAATGTGCCTTTAATTAGTGGGTTTGATAATAAGGTTTGTGCGAGTCACAGACAGGATATCAAGAAAACAAAAAATGACTCAAAGTATGAAATGGGAGTCAACAAGCCTCCAGCCTATCAGACTCAGTCATCTCCAGCCCTCAGGACTTTGAATGTCCCTTCAGGTATGCTTTTTCCTATCACTATATATGTACCGCTAGATTTTATACCGCTTTTCTCTTCTACAGGTTTAGCCTCTGTGCTATCAACGAGTGAGACTGCAGATTCTGCATCTATCCAACCTTAATTTTCTGAGTATAGGCTGAGACAGGAGAATTTTTCCAAGTCTATTAAAGCACAAAAGAGGTTTGAGAAGCAGCTAAACACATGGGCTACACAGTTCAAGCCTTTTGTCGACCGTATTATAGCTGAGGAAATCCTTCATTTTCAGAACATTCAGATCAAGATGTACCATATGGAGGAGCGTGTCAACAAAAGGCTAGATGAGATATTTATTCCAAATTTTACTCAATTCATGGAAGAATTTAGGTAAGCACAGGCGGATATAGCATCGCTGAAAAGACAACCACAATACCTCATTTTGACCCTGCTCTAATTATCAGTGACAAGGATGGGGGGATTGTAGACTTGATAGGTATGCCACTCAAGGACAAAGGTGAGTAGGTGGACGAAAATGCTTATAGGAAATCCACCAAAAGAATAATTCATGAAGCAATGACTCCTGAAGAAAGGTATAAGAGAGACTTAAGGAAAGCTGCGAAGAGATCAAAAAAGGTTGAAAAGTTAAGGAAGAAGAAAGATATTGATGAAGCCACTGGAGTGTCGACTATTTATACCCCACCTAGGGGGCCAATCCCAGACCCGGTTCCTATTAATATTCATCCAAGTCAGGAGTACACTGATTTGAGCACTCCTACTACCATAGGGGTCAACGTTGTTGCACCTGAGGACAAAGAAGCCTCGCCATATTTGAATAATTCCTTATCATATTGAGATGCTTTACAAGTATTCCCCTCCTTTGTACTTTATTTTAATTCATTAAGGACAAATCATTCATTTTTAGTGGGGGCGGGTATACTCGTACCACGAGGGTTTTTGTTGCCTGTGTTTTTTCCTCCCGTGTGCTATCTAGTAGAATCGGTATGTTTAGGTTGCATATTTATGTTTCTTGTAATGTACATATCGTGTTATGATTATACATATGTTATTTATTTTATTTTTCCCTTTTTAGCACCATTTTGTATGTATGAATGAAAAATGACTGTGGCAAAGTACTTTGAACATGATTGTCTGACTATTCTTTCTTATTACTTGGTAAATATGTTGAGCAGCCATTTATGATCCTGTAATTGGGATTAGGATGTAAAGTGAGTATGACCATGTGATGTAAATTCCAAGAGTTGGTAGAATAAGTGTTAACTCATTGCCTGTGTGTGCGAGTGTTTGTTATAGTTCTTGCATAGTGATACACTTTGAACTTTCCTGCTTAATTGATGTTGTCTTGTGATTGATTCAATGAGATAGAATAGTTGGCCTCCTTGTAATTTTAGTCTACTTATCCAAAAATAATGACCCACCAAAAATATTTTTCTATTCTTAACCCCTTTTGAGCTTATGCTAGTTTTTATTCATTTTCAATAACTCTGATCTACTCTCTTTAGGATGTTAACACCTAACTTTGGCCCTGCTCCAATATTGGACCTTGTGCACCTTGACTTAGTCAAAATGCCTAGGTTGAGGGTGGCTACTGTCAGGACGTTATCAGTTTGATAAAGGTGGTCTAGAGTTGAAATGAAATGTTACATCCGACCCTAATCTAGTTAGATATTATGCACGTCAACTGAATACTGATGTGTGAGCAGATGCTAACATATTTGAAGCTTTTAACTCTGAATAATTGCAAAGTCTTACGCAAATTTTATTGTTTTTGATTGTTTTATTATTTTAATGCAGATACAAGTGATCGGGGAGGAAACCAAAGGAAAAAAGAATAAATAAGCTAAAATCTGGTGCGAATAAGCTGAAGTAGAACTAACCACATATTTGAAGCGCCGTCTGACATGTGACAAGGCGTCAAAATTGTTGTCAACCTGAGGAAGATTATGTTGATTTCCAGTGAAGATGTGACGACATTTTTCACGTGCTGTCACATATTTGAGATGCTATCAGATTTATCGTCAGAAGAATCAAAAGATAGCAATTCACTGGAAACTTTGACGACATCTGGCACAGCCCTTCAGACGTCTGACACGCCTTGAACATTGCCGTCGTCTATTCCAAAGAAAATCATAAATTTTAATTTTATTTACTTATTTAGGGTTGACTATTTAAATACTTGCTTGAGGGTTCTTATGATCCATCAGACAATGAAGGATCGACTACTGAGAGACAATAGATGATATTTTTTCTCTTTATTTCAAGAACAATAATTTTTTGGTGTCTTTGCCTTGTGATTCGAATACAAGTTCTCTTTTGATTTTATTCATCATTGTAAGTTAATTCTTTCAGTTATGAATTCAAATTGCATGCTTGTTTCTTGCTTCATGAGTAGCTAAATGCCTTTAACCTAAATCTAACGGGGTTATTTGGAGGCCTACCGAGTGATGATCCAAATGCATTTGGTGAATTTCATCACCATTTGCAAATCGTGTGACAATCCAAGAGTTAGCCAAAATGCAATAAGGTTGAGGTTGTTTCCGTTGTCTCTGTCTGGAGAGGCAACAATGTGGTTGAATGAGTTAGATCTCGATTCTATAACCAACTAGAGATAGTTGAAAGATACACTCCTAGAACGGTTCTTTCCACCCCCAGAAGGGTATAGTTGAGTGACAAAATCAGTAACTTCAAATAGCTCCCGACTGAAGCATTGCACGAAACCTGGGAGAGATTTAAGAAGAAGCTTGCACAATGTCCGAACCACAACATGACGGACTTGCACTTGATGGAAACTTTGTATAGAGCATTCAACTCTGTGACAAAGCCAATTATTGACAACACTGCTGGTGGTTCGTTCATTGACCTCTCTTTCTTAGATGCTTCTGACATGCTGAATAGAATGACCAAGCAAAGCTGGGCTTGGCACACTAGGGATTCTACAGTGGCTAGCCCAAATATTGCTGGTGGTATAACTGCGGAGCAGCGTAGAAGGGATGAAGAGCGATATCAGGACATATGCCATTTGAAGACACAGATGGACTTGCTGGCTAAGAATTTGCTATCAGGAACCAAGGGAATATCCAAGGGAACCAAGGTCGGAACTTCTATGACAAGCCTGATTATAAAGATAGAGAGCAGGGACACTGGAGAAACAATAATGATAGGAGTGGTTTGTATGTTCCTCCTGGAAGTCGGGATGCTACAACAACTAGCTCTGGCAAGATGTCCATGGAGGACATGATGGAAAAAGCTGTTGAAGGGATTTGAAGCTACCAACTCTGGGGTAACTACTACAAAAAGTGAATTTTTGACCCTCAGTCAGTTGGTTAGTTCACACTCTACTTCTATTAAGCAGTTGGAGCAGCAGATGAACCAACTTTTTGCTACACTGAACCAGAGAAAAACTGTTACTTTACCTAGTGATACGGTTCAGAACCTACGGAATGATGGCTTGTGTATGACGATTACAACCAGAAGTGGCAAGGTATTATCTAGCCCTTTTATGGGCAAAATTATGATAGATGAGATAGTCGATTCTGAGCTTGAGGTAGATGATTTAGTAGAATTTAATAAGTTGAGTAGTTCTGTGGATACATTTTACAAAGGAAAAGATAAGGTGAAGGAAGTGATATTGAAAGAAAAGCCAAAACCACTACTTCCCTTTCTTCATAGATTGAAGAAGAAAGCAAATGATGAAAAATTTAGCAAATTCATGGCAATATTGTACGTTCTGTATAAGGTCGACGACACTTTTGAAGCTCCGTCATACACATGATGGCAAATCAGAAAGGTCGTCAAACCTTCAAACTAAAGACAGAATGATGTTAAACTGAGGTGATCCTTCTTCTTTTATTAGTTGATGGTGGACACTAATTAAGGATTTTTATGTTGTTATAGAACTGAGCATGGCACCTAAGAAAAAGAATCCAACCACACCAAATAAAGTGGATAAGGAGAGTGTACCTGGAAAACTTGTCAATGAGGACTTTGATTATGAAGACGATGAACTATTGCTCAGATGGACCAGAAAGAGGGAAAGTCCAAAGGCACCACCTCTACCTAAGTATATTGAGGTGGAGGATACTGATGATATTGAGGTAAAAACCTCTTCTGAGCAATCATAAGAGGAATAAGGATCAGAACACACTGAGCAGGAGTCTGAGGACACTGAACAAAAATTTGAAAATGAGAATTCTGAGAAGCTGACAGCTGAAGAAACTGATCCTGAATCACCATCATCGGAGTAGGAAGGTGATAAGGATTCTCTAGTAAGGGGAACTTTGGTGAAATTCAAAAATCCTAAAATGAGAAACAATGCGAGCTGGCAAATCCCTGGGGCTGAAAAGATCTTTTGGGATGGACTTCACAGAACTGATCGAAGAAGTGTTAGAAGGCCAATTATAGAGGAGAGGAAGATTATCATTATAGGGTTGATTAGATACCTTGCGGTGATGCAAAAAATCAAAGATTATGGCCTGGAGTGGACTACTAGGGTAAGCGGTTCTTACTATCCTTTGTTAGGAGTTTTACGCAAACTACGAGGCTACGGTGGAAAATATGTGCAAATATGGAGATAGAACTTCAGATAAGCCTCTTCTGACCAAAGTTGCAGTACGTGGGGTGAGGGTAGATGTATCACATGCCACTATAAATAGGTTTCTTCATGGTCCAGCCTTTGTCCCACGAGTTATTTCACCTACCTTCTATGCTCGATTAAAGCATCAGGAAAATCAATGCAAATGGCTAGCGACTCTTATAGCAGATGGAGACCTGAGTGGCTGAATAATCATGTAGAAAAGGTAACCAAAGCATCCCTAAATTCAGAAGCAAGATTTTGGGGGGTTTAGTGTGGATTCATCTAATACCCACTAAGGGAGACAACATATTAGAGGATGATCGAGTGATACTGGTTGCAATATTGGTGTATAGAACTCCCTTGGATTTCGGAGAGATTATAGCAGAAGAGATCAAGATTTGGCTCGAAAGACTCGATGCTGCATATCCATTCCCATGTCTGATTATTAGGTTGTGTGAGGCAGCTAATGTACCTGAGATTTTAGGTATTGATGATGAGTTACATTCCAAGAAGACCCACAACCCTGTCAATAAAGATAAACTTCAGCCGGGCTTGCAACTTGATCGAGATGCAGTTGGCGCAGTAGATCCTCCAGTCACTAAGACTGTTTTAGCACCAGATGTGGGGGGCAAAGCTCTGAAGCTATTCCACTACCACCAGCATCTTTAGCTCAGATAGGCTCAGTGCCTCAAAGTGAGCCAACTACTTTAGTTCCTCCAGCAACAACATGTTCTGTAGTTTAGCTTATTGATATCAGAAAGGTGGCTAGGCAAGTTAATTGGTGCTAGGTACAGCTACATGCCTTCGCCAAACAATTTGTTGCTATTGTGGATAAAAGAATCAAGGTTGCACTTGAACGTTTTATGACTTTGCCTGGGCGGGTGTTAGATTTGGAGAACAGATTCAATGCCCGAGCAAAAAAGATAATAAGGGCTGATCTTGCTATGCTCAAGGCTGCGTTGGATAAGGTGAAAACTGAAGTTGGGTTGCTGCAGTAGCACCAAATTATGATGCCAACAGGTTCAGCTATGCATCATGTGGATTAAGAAATTTCTATATTTGATCTCACTATGGGACTCCCCAAAGAAAAAGAAGACAAAGGCAGAAATAATAAGAGAGATGAGCCGGATAGTAAAGAAGAAAGAAAAGCTAAAAAGAAGGTAAAGAAGAAGGCAAAAAAGAAAGAATTGAAAAAGGCAAGATTGGAGTATCTGGTTGATACGAAGAAATAGGAAAAAACCATCAGAGCTAGGGTTGCAGGTGCTTCATCCAGTCAGGCTACAACCACCACAAAGGCAGATACTACCAATGGGGAGAAGACAACAGATAGTAAAGTAGCAGGGTCGGGGACCCAGGATCTACATACTTGGCTGTCTTCAGGTATACCCGAACCCTTAATGTATTTTATTTTTGATATTAAGTTGAAGGTGGAGGGGTAAGCTATTGTTGTAACTATTCTGTAGATATTAGGAGTGGTACAAGTACTTGAGGAAGTTGGCTTATTTCATAATATTTGAGTACCTCTCTAGTGATCTAATCTATTGTGTACTCTGTGAATTGCATTCATTGTGACCACTATGTATCTGTTTGTGGCATTAGTATGGCAAATGAATAACCTGTAGCAAACAAATGCATGAAATGAATGAGTAGTGATATGCGATATACTTGTGTTCCATGTGCGTGTAAGGTTTTGCTCAGTTCCCGTTGTGCGTTGAATCTAGAACTTGCCTAGTTAGTCATATCATAGTTATGGGATAGGCGTTAGGAAAGGATCGTAGGCCGTTTTTGCATGTTCGCCCATTTTAGCTTAAATAACCAGCCAAATGTGAATAATATCCCTTGATCCCATTTTGAGCCTAAATAGCCTAGTTCTTTCTTGTACACCTTTCACCTTCCCATTATATCACAATGAACCTGTCTTGGCCCTGGTCTTTCTTAGACACTGTGCACCTTGAATTAGGTAAATAACCTAAGTTGAGGGTGGCTATTATAGGGGTGCGTGATGCATTATAAGTATGAAGAGAGGTAAAAGAAGAAATATGAATAAGAAGTTGGGTGTAATCAAAAGGAAATACGAAAAGAGAAAACTGAAAAAGTTGAGAAAAGATAATCTGATTGCTTGAACTGATAGCACCCATCTTAGCATGCTTGACAAATAAAAGAGAAAAGAAAAGAAGGTTAAAATTTGAAACCCCGAGTGTTAATGTAGTGCCAAGGAGGTGTAGTCACTCTGAAATACCATAAATATCATACCAGCCCCTAGCCTTCGTTACAAACTTAAGAAAATCCCTATAGTGATCCTAATTGACCTGTTTGAAGACCTAGGTACTGACTATAAGGGCAAGCCTATGGCATTTGGTGTGCAATGTTGGAAATTCGTTCTGAGAGTGAGTCATGTGTTTATCCCTATGTTATACATGTAAATCTGAGTGAGAAAAAGGATTTCTTTATTGTGAGGGCACACTAGGTATGTTGCGAATAACTACCTTGTTCGGATAATGTGATTTGGGTATGTGTTGGGTTGTTATTGCTAAGAATTTTGCCATATCTAGATCCCGGTGAGTTGCATGGTTGTTTTCAAATAATACTTTGACTGATCCTGGAGATAGTGTATATATTCTGAACTGATAGGAGTAGTTAGCAGCCTAATTGTACTTTGTGTACTCCTAGTTATGTTTTGGTTGCTTGAGGACAACCAATTGTTTTATGTTGAGGGTGTTGATGTGTGAGGAGACACCAACACATTTGAAGATTTTAACTCTGAATAATTGTGAAGTCTTAAGCAACTTTTGTTGTTTTTGATTGTTTTTATTGTTTTAATGCAGATACAAGTTATCGGGGAGGAAACCAAAGGAAAGAAGAATAAATAAGCTGAAATCTAGTGCAAATAAGCTGAAGTAGAGCTGACGATATGTTGGAACCACCGTCAAATCTATGATAAGTGGGCAAAATTGCCGTCAACCTGAGGCAGATTATGCTGATTTCCAGTGAAGATGTAATGACATTTTTCACGCGCTGTCATATTTTTTGACTTGCCGTCAGATTTGCTGTCCGAAGAATCATTAGATAGTAATTCACTGGAAACTTTGATGATATCTTGCACACACTGTCAGACGTCTAATACGCCATCACTTATTCCAAAGAAAATCATAAATTTTAATTTTATTTCCTTATTTAGGGTTGACTATTTAAAGACTTGTTTGAGGATTTTTATGGGGATCGATTAGAAAATTAAGGATAGACTACTGAGAGACAATAGATGTTATTTTTTCTCTATATTTCATGAACAACAATTTTTGGTGTCTTTGCCTTGTAATTCGAATACAAGTTCTCTTTTGATTTTATTCATCATTGTAATTTAATTCTTTCAGTTATGAATTCAAATTGCATGCTTGTTTCTTGCTTCATGAGTAACTAAACGCCTTTAACCTAGATTGTGGGATCTAGGGTTAGGTCATGATAAGGTGTTAAGTTATTACTCAAGGTTTAATAGGTGTTAGGATTTCTTGGTAATTTTGATGTTATAGCTTATGTCTGTTGGATGCAAACAATAGGGGTACCTACTTCGGTTTGCTTGAAAAAGAAATCATAAATAGTAGGAAGCGAATTATCAACAGGGACTCGAAAAGGCTTTGTTTAATAATCAGCGCTGTAACAAGGTTGATTAACCTGATGTAAAATCTGTGTAGTGATAAGTGATTCCTAAAGTCTGAGAGGATTAGGAAATTAGATGCTTGAATAGGTCTAGAGACATTTGAGTATACCATTGATAAAGATAACTTGTCATCCTAACTACCATAAGAACCTTGAGTAACTTTTAGTGTGTGTCATGTACCATATGACCTAGTGAACATAATCCTGGTTATTCTATAACATATTGATTACAATCATTTGAATTTAAAGTGAAAATTGATCTTCTGTGAAACTTAAACCCCCATTCAAGGAAACAGCAAACTACCACTAAATTATATCGTAAACAACTCGAAGTTCACACCATATTCCTTGTGGGATTCAACCCCAACCTTGTTGGGTTTTGTACTAACAATGATTGATTACACCCATTCAACAGTGTAGTTTGAGCGTTATCAACTGCATCAACATAAGTTGAGGGTGGCTGATGCTGACTTAAGAAAACTGAGTTTATGGTGGAAGCATGGATGAATTATAAAGATTGTAAGTGAGCTAGAATAGCAATAGTTTTTGTGAGTAGCAATCAAGAAACTAAGAGAGTGGAATCAGAACTTTAAGCCACTTTTCTCAAAATTTATCCTCACCTAGCCCCAGAACCTCATTACAAGCCTTAGAAAGATGTAATACCTTGTACTTCTCCTAGTTCATATTCATCTCTAGAACATAAAAAATCTTGATTCATAGATTAATAACCTTTTATTCCCTGTGGTATTTTAAATATTTTGACTTTTTATCATGTGGGAAATCAAACAAGCTTTCCATCGATAGCAAATTCGCCCAAATACGACACTCGAGCGAAGAGATAAAGCCATTTTAGTAAGAAAGTGTACCACCTGGTACTTTAGCGCGTCGTGGAGCCAACCAAAATGACAATCATCAAAATCTAGTGAGCCTCCGTGATTATGGTGCATTGCGCCAAGGCTTAATTTTAGAATTATCGAATACCAGTGCACTAACACGATTTACACCGCATCACGCCAGTGTGAAAAATTG
Source organism: Capsicum annuum (assembly GCF_002878395.1). Lineage (NCBI taxonomy): Eukaryota > Viridiplantae > Streptophyta > Magnoliopsida > Solanales > Solanaceae > Capsicum > Capsicum annuum. Next base: position 4,268,439 of record NC_061116.1, read on the forward strand.
AGATTTTTGTTCAGGTTTCATTATTTCAATTTCAGGGACCATTTAGTAATTTCACTAAAGCCTCAAATCATACTATATACCAGATTTAAACCCTTAATAGCCAAAATTGCTCATTTATTTTCACTATTCTCAAGAATAAAAACATTCTCTCTTAAAAATAGAAAATCCTAGCCCCCCAAGTTTCAAAAGCAATCTAAATAATCCCTCCAAGAGTCTCCAAGAACTTCAAGAATCTAGATTTCCAAGTATGTCAGATGTTAATTCTTGGGGTCCTTCCACCTAAGAAGTTCAAGGATCCTTTTCAAAATTATAAAGTTTATGTATTTATGAGATTTCATGATTTATGTGCATTGAAGTTCATGATTATATGTTTTTGATTTTTAATTCATGATTTATACTACAAGTTTTAAGAATTTATTTCTAGCATGTGATGAATTGTGTGATGTTCATGATAAACCCCTTCAAGTTGCATGTTGGTTGATGAAATCATGATACTTAGGGCTAGTATTTGTTGTATAACCAATGCAGGCTCCCCATATGATTGATAAAATGCTTATGTGAAGGAATTAGAGTCATTATAGCATGTTGACAAGAAATCCCCAATTATGTATAAGTCCATGCACGCCAAGTATTTGTTAAAAAGCCTTATTGAATGAATTGTGACATGTTAGCCTGAAATTCTCAATTATGTGCACTTGAATGCATGTTAAGTATTTGGTGCATTCCTTATTGAATGAGTTATGGGACAATAGTATGCTTCCCTATATCATTACATATTTAATATTTCTAAGTGCTTGAAGAGATGCTTTATTGAGTGTATGGTGAATGATAGTCTATTGTTATGATGTTCAAGGGTGGTTATGTCTTGTACTAGTTATGTTATCGAGTCCTAGGGTTATTTATATCCGAAAAATTAGCTGTAAGTCTAGAGCCAGTGTCAATTTCAAGTTACTCTCAATCAAGCCGCAATTAGTAGAACTCAGCCAGTCACGTAATGTAGTACTCTAAGACAGTTACATAACTTAGAAAGACTTAGTAATCTTAGTATCATTAATATTCTAGCTTCAGTTCAGTACTCAGCTCAGATCTTAGTAGTATTCAAGTATCCAGGTCATACCTCAGTAGCATTCAAGTAATCAACTCGGAACTTAGTAGTATTCAGTCAGATAACGAACTTCAATAGTATTCCATCAATCTTCTGAACCAAGTGAACTCAGCTAGATCAGTCAAGTAACATGATCAGTAATAGATCCAGCTCAGTCAAGTACAGTTTAAGAAAAAGAATTAGTTCAGGGTTTTTCAGTTGGGAGTAGGATTCAGCACTGGGAACCTAGGAATGAGGGCTCACCCATTAAAGAGGATTGAGATCCCTAGGAGCAAACCCTGAGTTCCAAAAGTACGTAGCTAGCTTAGGTATGTGATATCATCCTCTAGATAGGACTAATCTCAGATTCAGTTAAGCATTCTCATTATAATACAATTCAGAGACCACCTACTAGATAGGACTAATCTCAACCTCAGTATTCAGTTATTAATATTAGTAGATTCAGTTATTCAGTATCCCAGTATTAGTAAGATCAGATGTAAGTAAAGCAACATTTGGAACCTAGTATTCAATGACGCTATGATTTTAGTTATGGTTTATGGATTCATGCATGTGTCCTCATTTAGTATACTCAGATTATTTAGTTAGTATTGTTCATGCATATAAACCCTTGCATTCAGCCCTACCTCATCTAGTATACCAGTATATTCAAAGTACTGATGCATACTTTTCTCTTACACTATGGTGTCTTATACCATAGGTTTAGAAGCGTGAGGGCCAAAGCACTCTTAGCAGTCCAGATTCAATCAGCAGCGATTGATAGTAGTAAGTCCTCATCATTCGAGGATGTTCTATTATCTCATTATATTTTTAGATTCAGTATATTAGTAGACGAATTTAGTTGGGGGATTATCCCATCAACTCCTTATTCAGAAAGTTTAGAGGCTTTCAGACTACAGTGTTTCTCAGACTAGATGTTTTAAACAGTTTTAAATTTTACAAACGGTATGTATTGTCCGTATTTTCTGGCAAGTTTCTGCCAGTTTTCTGCATTTTTACAGTGAATTATTTAGTGCTTAGTTACAGATATTAGTCAAGGGTTAGCTTGTGATCCTTCGGGATTATGAGAATCGTGTAGTGTCTGGGGTTCTAGACTCGGGGCGTTAAAAACTTGGTATGAGAGCCTAAGGTTCAACAGTGTCCTAGGAAGTCTAAAAAGCCGCATCTAGTAGAGTCTTGTACATGGGTGTGTTGTGCGCCATATTTATTTACAGAAGGGTATAAGATGTTTTAGGAAAAATTTCTCTTCTTTTATGTCTCAGATCGTTCTATAGAAAGGTCCTCTATGAAAGTTATGTAGATTATCAGCATGCTCCACTTATGTCAACTCCACCTTACCTTCAAGGTAATAGAAAAGTCCTAGTGATAGGGCTTTCTCAGATCATCTCTGCAGATAGTTATGGGATCGCCCACAGGCTTAGTAGTATTCCATCGGATCCTTTCTCAGAATCCTATGATAGCATATGACCTAGAGTTAGAAGCATGAACCCAGGAGTTTAGTAGTAATAGAGTTGGAATAACGTTAACCATATTGAGAAGATTATGTATTCATGGGGATAGTTGTATAAGAGGTAAATCAGTAGGCTTGAACAGTGCATGCAAGAATTTAAGGTTATTGATCAAAAACTAAGTATGAAGGTGTAGATGTGAGTTAGGAGGTGTGATACTAGTAGTCGATGAAGGAACATAATTAGTTGATGTGTTTAGCGAGATAAGCATGTGTCCAAAAGAGGTGTGAGTATGTGATGATGATTACAGAAACTAAAGAATGCTAAGAGTTGTGTTCCAGAAGATAGTATTAGCATTGATTTTTATATTATTATGCATGTGTATTATTATACCCCAGAATCTAGAGTAGATTAATTCTGGTCCATTTCAAAGTGTAGAAAGGTGTTCGCAGACTCATGGTGATGACTTGAAGCTAAAGTGGAGAGTGTAGTCGAGAAAGTGCAGAAGTACTTCAATTAAGTATAAATTTTCAGCATGAGTTAGTCAGTAAAGCCAGCAAGTTAGTTTAGCAGTTAGACAGTTAGATTTGTATAGTTTGTTTTCTCTTCATTTCATCTAATTATGTTATCCAAAATCACAAGGAAAGATAACTATTCCAATGTAGAAATTCCTAGTAGATGCAAGATAAGTTCAGTTCATGATTCATGCATTAGTTTTAGATTCCCGAGGTTCAGTTATGATTCAGTTCATAGATTCCTTATGGATCACCTCAGTTTTCTCAAGTATGTCGGTAAAGTAAGCATTCTTAGAGGACATAGTGTCCCAAGAGGGAGATACCCTATAATTCCTCGATGCTTTCATGTCTTTAAACCTATTTAGTTGCATGTTCAGATGTTCCTCACAAAGTTAGTATCAGTTATCATTGCATATTCTATCAAGAATTCAAGAGTCTGTTTAGTTAGACATTCATGCATTAGATATGCATGTTCAGTAGAATAAGCTCAGTTTATGAGAAGTTTCAGAAAGGCTTTCATGAAAATAGTTCAGTCAGATATCCATGCATCAGATATGCAGGTTCAGTATGAAATCTCAGTATATCAGTAGTTCCAATCGTATAGTCATGTTTCAAATGCTCATGTCTAGTAAGTTTAGCCTACTAGTATTCTCAGCTTAATCAATCTCATTCGTGGATAAATGATCCCAAGGGGGAGATATTGTAATACCCCGCACTTCTCCTAGTTCAAATTCATATCTAGAATATCAAAAATATTGCTTCATAGATGAATACCTTTTTATTACCTATGGTATTTTCAAGATTTTGACTTTCTATCACGTGGAAAATAGAATAAGCTTTCCATCGATACCAAATTCGCCCAAATCTGACACTCGGACGAAGAGTTAGAGCCATTTTAGTAAGATAGTGTACTACTTGGTACTTTAGCGTGATGCAGAGCCAGCCAAAATGGCAATCGTTAAAATCTAGTGAGCATCCGCGATTATGGCACATCGCGCCAAGGCTCAATTTCAGAATTATCAAATTCCAATGCACCAACGCAATTTCCACTGCACCGCGCCAACGTGAAAAATTGAGATTTTTGTTTAGGTTCCGCTATTTCAATTTTAGGGACCATTTAGTAATTTCTCTAAAACCCCAAATCAGCCTATATACGGGATTTAAACCCTTAATAGCCATAATTTCTCATTTATTTTTACTATTCCTCAAGAACAAAAGCATTCTCTCTCAAAAATAGAAAACCCTAGCCCACCAAGTTTCAAAAACAATCTCAAGAATCCCTCCAAGAGTCTCCAAGAACTTCAAGAATCTAGATTTCCAAGAGTAATAGATGTTGATTCTTGGGTTCTTTCCACCCAAGAAATCTAAGAATCCTTTGCAAAATTATAAAGTTTATGTATTTGTGATATTTCATGATTTATGTGTATTGAAGTGCATGATTAAGTGTTGTTGAGTTTTAATTCATGATTTAGGCTCCAAGTTTTAAGAATTTATTTCTAGCATATGATGAATTGTGTGATGTTCATGATAAACCACCTTCAAGTTACATGTTGGTTGATGAAATCATGATACTTAGGGGTAGTATTTGTTGTATAACCAATGCAGGCTCCACATATGTTTGATAAAATGCTTATGTGAAGGAATTAGAGTCATTATAGCATGTTGACAAGAAATCCCCAATTATGTATAAGTTCAAGCACGCCAAGTGTTTGTTGAAGAGCCTTAGTGAATGAATTGTGACTTGTTAGCCTGAAATCCCCAATTATGTGCACTTGAAAGCTTGTTATGTGTTTGGTGCATTCCTTATTGAATGTGTTATGAGACAATAGCATGCTTCCCTATATGATTACATGTTTAATATTTCTAAGTGCTTGAAGAGATGCTTTATTGAGTGTATGGTGAATGATAGTCTATTATTATGATGTTCAAGAGTGGTCATGTCTTGTACTAGTTATGTTATCGAGTCCTGGGGGTATTTATACCCTAAAAATTAGCTACAAGTCTAGAACCAGTGTAAGTTTTAAGATACTTTCAATCAAGCCTTAATTAGTAGAAAGCCAGTTACAGAATTTAGTACTCTTAGACAGCTATAGAACTTAGAAAGACTCAGTAATCTCAGTATCATTAGTATTCCAGCTTCAGTTTAGTACTCAGCTCAGATCTTTGTAGTATTCAAGTATCCAGTTCAGACCTTAGTAGCATTCAAGTAATCAACTCAGAACTTAGTAGCATTCAGTCAGATAGCAAACTTCAGTAGTATTCAGAGCCAAGTGAACTCAACTAGATCAGTCACGTAACATGATCAGTAACAGATCTATCTCAGTCAAGTATAGTTTAAGAAGAATAATCAGTTCAATTAGGATTCAGTACCGAGTGAACCTAGGAATAGGGGCTCACCCGTTAGAGAGGACTGAGATCCCTCGCAACAATCCCTAAGTTCCAGAACTATGTAGCCAGCGTAGGTATAAGATGTCACCCTATAGATAGGACTGACATACTTAGGGGTCACCCGTTAGTATAGGACTAATCCCAGGGGTCACCTATTATATATGACTGACTCCAAAATAGTAGTGTCTTTACCCGTGGCACGGTACTGAATCCCTTCCAGCTGGGGTTTCAGGTTAGACCACACAATTCAAGATTTAGGGCATGTCGGTTAGATGACTACTTCCCGTAGTCTCAGTTTTAGAATCAGTCTCAGTAAAGGAACTCAGCTCAGTAGTACAAATTCAGGACTGTTAGATACAGTCGAGCAATATCATTATTAGTAGATTCAGAGATCACCTGCTAGATAGGACTAATCTCTAATTTAGTTAAATAATATCAGTATCGTTAGATTTAGAGATCACCCGCTAGATAGGACTGATCTGAGACTAAGTCAAATTATCTTCATTATTAGTGTATTCAGAGATCACCCACTAGATATGACTGATCTTAGATTCAGTTAAGCATTCTCATTATAATACAATTCAGAGATCACCTGCTAGATAGTACTGATCTCAACCTCAGTGTTTAGTTATTAATATCAATAGATTCAGTTATTCAGTATCCCAGTATTAGTAAGCTCAGATGTCAATAAAGCAGTATTCGGAACCCAATATTCAGTGTCACTATGATTTTAGTCATGGTTATGCATTCATACACGTATCCTCATTTAGTATAGTCAGATTATTTAGTCAGTATTGTTTATGCATATAAACCCTTGTATTCAGCCTTACCTCATATAGCATACCAGTATATTCATAGTACTGATACATACTTTTCTCTTACGATATGGTGTCTTATACCATAGGTTCAGAAGTGCAAGATCCAGACCACCCTTATCAGTCTAGATTCAGTCAACAGGGGTTGAAGCAGTGAGTCCTCATCATTTGAGGATGTTCTATTATTTCATTATATTTCTAGATTCAGTATTTTAGTAGACGGAGTTAGTTGGGGGATTGTCCCATCAACTCCTTATTCTGATAGTTTAGAGGCTTTTAGACTATAGTGTTTTTTAGACTAGATATTTTAGACAGTTTGCAGTTTTACAAATGTTATGTATTATCAGTATTTTAGATGTTTTGAACCTTATGTCAAGTTTTTACCAGTTTTTGCATTTTTACAGTGAATTAGTTAGTGATTAGTTACAGATATTAGTCAAGGGTTAGCTTGTGATCCTTCAGGATTATGAGCACCATGTAGCGTCTGAGGTAGCAGACTTGAGGCATTACAAAAGACCTGCTTTATCTTTTTGAATCAACTATAAGAGAGCATTAAATGATAAGGGTAAGCCTATGGGTAGGTATGCGGTGTTTGAAACTTCATTTATGAGAGTGAGTCTTAGTTTCATCCACAGATTAAATGACTAGAGTGTGGTGGACTTCTTTGACTGTGAGGGCATATGGAGTTATATTTAGTTTTGCTGAATTCCTTGGGATGTTGTGTCTATGGTTGTGTTTGTGATTAATTGTAAATAATTTTGGTTATGGATCTTGATGTGTTGAGACCATATGGTCATAATGACATTTGATTAGTTATATGAAGTCTAGTTTAACAGTTGAATGCCCATCACTATGTTTGTTCATGCATGTGATTTGGTGTTAAGTTGCTTGAGGATAAGCAATTGTCTTAAGTTGAGGGTGTTGATGTTTCGTCTTTTGACAAAATATTTTATACCTTTTACAAGGGATAATTGGGCATTTTCAAGCAACTGTTGTTGTATTTGACCTATTCAAGCATCTAATTTCCTAATCCTCTCAGACTTAGGGAATCGTTTATCACTACACAGATTTTACCTCAGGTTAATCAACCTTGTTACAATGCTAATTATTAATCGAAGCCTTTTTGAGTCTCTGTTTATAATTCTCTTCCTACTGTTTATGATTTCTTTCTTAAGCAAACCAAAGTAGGTATGCCTATTATTTGCAACCAGCAGCCATAAGTTAGAACATCAAAATTACCAAGAAATCCTAACACCTATCAAACCTTGAGTAATAACTTAACACCTTATCATGACTTAACCCTAGATCCCATAATCTTAGTTAAAGGCATTTTGCTACTCATGATGCAAGAAACAAGCATGCAATTTGAATTCATAACTGAAAGAATTAACTTACAATGATGAATAGTATCAAAAGAGAACTTGTATTCGAATCACAAGGCAAAGACACCAAAAAATTATTGTTCTTGAAATAGAGAGAAAAAATATCATCTATTGTCTCTCAGTAGTCGATCCTTAATTGTGTGATCTATCCCCAAAAAAACCCTCAAACAAGTCTTTAAATAGTCAACCCTAAATAAGGAAATAAAATTAAAATTTATGATTTTTTTTGGAATAGGTGGCGGCGATCTTGACGGCGTATCAGGCGTCTGACGGCGTGTTAAAAAAATGTGACAGCACATGAAAAATGTCATCACATCTTCACTGGAAATCAACATAATTTTCCTTAGGTTGACGACAATTTTGATGCCTTGTCACAGATTTGACGGTGCGTCCAAAACATTGTCACATTTTATCTCAACTCCCCAGGTTCTGTCTAAGCTTGACAACAACTTTGACAGCCTGTTCCATGTATGACGGAGCTTCAAAAATGGCATCATCTACACTTTAGCATATTTGTACCAGATTTTAGCTGATTTATTCTTCTTTTCTTTAGTTTCCTCTCCGTTCACTTGTATCTGCATTAAAACAACAAAAATAATAAAAAACAACAAAAGTTGCTTAAGACTTCATAATTATTCTAGGTTAAAGGCCTTAAATGTGTTCGCAATTGTGCATACATCAAATTGTGTCCATGATATCCGACCGAGGTACACAGTTTTCTTCTCAGTTTTGGAGATCTTTTCAGAAAGGTTTAGCTACCCAAGTGAACCTAAGCACTGATTTTCACCCTCATACTGATGAGCAGGTTGAGAGCACCATTCAGACCCTTGAGGACATGTTGAGGGTCTGGATGATTGATTTTAAAGGTAGTTGGTTAGAGCACTTGCAATTGATAGAGTTTTCATATAATAATAGTTTCCATTCTAGTATTAAGATAGAACTATTTAAGGCATTTTATGGGAGTAGATGTAGGTCCTCGATAGGGTGGTATAAAGTAGGTGAGATGTCGATGTTTGGGCCTGATCTTGTTCATCAGGCAATGCAGGATATGAAAGTCATTAGAGAACGACTTAAGACAGCTCAGAGTCATCAGAAATCTTATGCTGATGTTGGGAGAAGAGACTTAGAGTTTGAGGTTGGTGATTGGGTATTTCTAAATGTTTCTCCTATGAAGGGAGTCATACGATTCGAGAAGAAAGGTAAGTTGAGTGTTCTCTGTATAGGACCCTATCAGATCTTGATGGAGGTAGGTACAGTTGTTGATGATTTAGAGTTGCCTGCTAGTTTGGGTTCCGTTCATCAGGTATTCCATGTTTCCATGTTAAATAAATGCATTAGAGTAAGTATTACCTGTAGAAGAAATCAAAGTGTCAGACTCTTTATCCTATGAAGAAGAACCGGTAGTAATCTTAGATCATCAAGTTTAAAAATTGAGAAACAAAGAGATAGACTCAGTTAAACTACTGTGGAGTAGTCAGAAAGTTGAAGAGGCTACTTGGGAATCCAAAGAGGACATACGAGTTAGATACCTAAGCTTTTTTGATCCAGCGAATGATGAAATGGAAGGTACAATTCTTGTCCTATGTTTTTTTTCCTATGCGTGAGTATGCATTATGATTGACTGTTTTCCGTGTCATCATCCGGGGATGAATGATCCCAAGGGGGGATAATGTAACGCCTCGTAAAAATTTGTGCATGTACTAGCCCCTAGTAGTGTACTCTTAGCCTTTGAAACTTGAAAATATTCTAAGTGTCAATAGACTTTGTTTGATTTTTAGCTCTTAAACTTTGGGGATTTTATTTTCACTCCTTCTAACCTTCGATTTTAGATTTTCTTGTTGCGTTGCGATGGGGCAAGGTCGTAGTACATCTCGGGTGAGTTTTGGATTTTTTAGATGAGTCTATGGACATGTTTGGAGTTCAATTCCAGTAGCTCAGGGCGATAAGGAGGCGCCTCCTGGGGAATCCCGCGGAGCTAAGGCAGGTGCCGCCCGGGATACTCCACCGCTTTAAGGTGGGTGATTCCTGGGGTACACCGGTGCTCTAGGTCGGGCGCTGCCTGGCATATCGCGCCCAGCCTATTTTCAGCACCCTTGTCCGTTTCATTAAGGGTATTTTGGGTATTTTGATTCCCTTTATCAACTTTAACATGAGATTAAGCTCCCAAATACCCACATCATTAATACTTTCACCAAAAATATTCAAGAACACTCTCTAGGGTTCCATATTAGTAATCCAAATAAATCAAGATTTAACCGTGGGTTTTAGAAGATAATTGGAGATTTGGAATCCTCGCATCGTAAGCTTCAAGAAGCATCCATCAATTTCTAAAATAGAGGTATGTGGGGTTTATCCTAAAAACTTCACAGGCTTAAACCATTAGAGCATGACTTTAAGATTTTTGTGCATGAATTTCAAAGGGGTTTTGGAATCTATGTTCTAAGTTACATATTCTGAATGTTTTAATGTTACTATTGTTTTGACCTTGTGGTCTTATCCCGTAAATGGATTTACATGTATATGTATATGTATGGAATTTAAGATTGTTTGAGAGCATAAATTATGAACTCCCTCTCTTTTATTGAATTAAAGATTATAGTTTTGTGATTTAGAAGATATCTTCGCAATATTATAGCATTTGAGTATGATTTGAAATTGTTGAGAGGGTGTTTCTGGATATAAATGTGTCCTTGTGGTTGAAATAAAGAATTGCATGTGAATGAGAACTTTGACATGACAACCCTATGCTATTGAAATGCTTGACAAAGATGAGTCCTTTGCACGTGTTTACATGAGGTTTGAGAAAGAGCCTCTTTGAATTGATTTATTGAAATGGTGGTCCCAAACTTGTGTTTTAAAAATAGAGAATTATGACAGACTAATAATGGCTCAGAGATGTGACTTGCAAGTCAATGGTATGACGATACCATATGTATTTATGCCATGACAGATTATGTTTTCAGAATATGTTTTCAGAATGTATTTTCAGAGCATCCTTTCAGAGTCTGCATGATTTGATAGAGTTTTAAAAAGGGGCTTAAAGAGGGTAATACCCAAAGAAGGCGCGAGTTCAAGTAACTCTTATACTAAAACCGTATTTTTTGATACAGGTAGATTATTATTGTACGCTAGTGATGGCAGTATGGCGTAGTAGATTCAGAGACTCCGACCCTTACGGTACACTTGGGTTGGGGGCTTCACTGCCGAGTTAATGGCAATTTTCATATAGCCCATGAAATTTTTCAGAATTGTAGGGCATTTCACCTAATGCAGAATTAACACAGATTTTCCAGAGTTGTGATGATTTTTACTATCTTTTAAAATGCCCATGTGATTTCTTACTATGTTATATGTTTATGAAAACTATTTTTTATTTCTCTCATATATGTTGGATAAAATTGTTATTTTGGATTTTCTTTGTGTACCATTACATATGTATTGACCTCCCCTCCTCCCTCCAGGTTCTGAGGATCAGTCTAGGGGTCCAAAAAAGGAGTAGCATTTATCAGACATAGTTGCAGTGTCCAGTTGGTGAGCCTTTTCTATTTTGGAAGGCCTATATTTTTAGATTATGTTATTTATTTCCGATTTGGTCTACTGGGGGCCTTGTCCCAGTTTCAGACAGTGTCAGATTTTCATGTAGTAGAGATTTCGCAAACTGAGTTTGATGTTATTTAGATATAGTTGATTTACATTTTTCATACTTATGTTGAATTCAGAATTGACCATGTTTCCGTAGCAAATTTTGTTTCCGTATCTTCTTTATTTATATGAATGTTGTGCATGATTACTAGATAGAGAAGAGCGCTCAGGCCTTCATAGTATGGGATGTCCGTCATGGCCAGGCCCTAGTTCGGGTCGTGACACAAAGGGGCAAAGGAAGGGGTTTCATCAGAAGGCCAAAAGCACAACCTATGCATTGTATCTCCCAGTCAAAGCATGGGTGAGTCAGTGTGAACTCACCCTAGGGGTTTATAGCAAGTCCCATACCATGACTTAGGGGGTGCAACACAAGGCCCCTCCTCAAGGGTGAGGATTTGCTCCCGTTTTGCTCATTTCTTATTATACATATGATCCTTGTTTCCCTCTTGTTATGGATTATTTGTTGGCTTTAATTATCTTCTATAACACCTTAAATTATCTCCTAAAACATCATATTACAATCAGTAGTTCAAAAAACATAATAGAGCTCATCAACGTACACTAGAAGACGCATACCTCGGGCTAGCACCAATAGTTTTCTCGTATAAACTCTATTTGATCATTTTGACTCTTTACTTGTTTCAAATGCATCATAAATACTCTAAAATATAACTTAAAAAATTAATACATGATTACATCCTTAATACTCATTAATAACATCAATAATTCCTCAAAAGTAAGCTAAACGTATAAAGATAATGACACTTTGGTGTATAAATATGCCTAAGATCACAAGTACAATATGTATGATTCTATAAGGCATTTGATTTTGTTAGTAATGTTAGTAAAAGTGTTTAAAATCTAATTTTTCATCAATATTATGACTTAGGTTATCCAATTTATTTTTGTTCATTTGCTTCCCGAAGGTAACGATTGATTTGGAACCCATGTTCTTCAATTATTCTCTAAATGTATAGGATATATCTATTGATTCTCTAGTGGACTTTTGATTATCTTTATATTCATTTGTATTCAATAAAGGAATTAGTTTTCCCCATACATCTGTCACACAAGTGTACATGGTTGTTGATGTGTCATAATTTCATAGTACTATCGATGCTTAAATAAAGAAAATATGCAAGAACTTAGGTGTATTTGTGTATATGATGTGCTTGCTTAAGTTTTTTTATACATAAACATGTCTTTTTAGTAAATGGATGCTAAGGAATTGAATTTAGCTAAGTATGGGTATCTGGTGCTTGGTTATGACTTGTTGCATCATGTTACAAGTCGTGGCATGAGTGGTCCTAAAAAAGTGTCCAAAGTACTAAAATGATGCAACTCAAGGTGTTGGTTACTATTCATACTATGAATCATTAAGACAGACATCGAGTCCTTTTATGTCTAGTCCTGAAGGAATTGTACAAAAGTCCCATAAATGTGAAAGTCAATATCAATGGCTATGAGTCCTCCCTATGAGACATTAGGAGAGGGGATGAGTTGTTGGATAGCTCATCTTGAGAAAATATGGCTAAAGTCTTGGAAATTAACAAAGTGTGCTTCAGTGGAAATGGATCACACAATGATTCATCGGGAGTCACTGTGATCCATCATGAGGAGGCGCCATCTTCTAGTAGAAAATAGGCTATGAAAGATTCAAAATACGTCAAGAGTCATGGCATGTCCCTACAACCCGTTACCACTACCTACTTTATTTTTCTATTTTTTAAGGACATGATTTGATTTGTATCTATAAATACTCCTAATAGATTTTATGTTTAAGGTTATGTAATATACATCTTTTGAGTTCATATACTTGTATTTGAGAGTTGTAAAGACATACTTTGTGAAATTAATTCATAGTTGAAATTTGTGGCTTCATTTTTCTTCTTATATGTGCACAATTATATTCCTCCCCCCCCCCTCCCCAAGAATTGCAATTATGAGTAGCTAAACCCCACAAATAGGTTTGTAGAAACCATGATGAAATAATGGAGTAGGGTTAGAAGTACACAATGATTCTTTAATGATTTTTATTCTCTTTATTTTGATTGCTTTCTAACAGTATACAATGTTAGAAGTTGTCCTATTCTTACTTTCCTTGGATGAGGGTATAATAAATGAGAAAAATGATTAAATAAGGATACTTGGAGTTACCAACCTTCACTTAATACCTTAATTAGTGGACACAAAAAAGCGAATATAGGATTGATAATGAGGGTTAGATTGTAAAACTCATGAAACTTGGATGAGTGATTGGTGATAGTCATATAATAGGGGCAAACAAACCATTTAGGTAAAATTAATTTATTGATTCTGTATGCTAAGAACCTATGTGTGAGTTATGGGAAACACAACCCTAGTATCTCACCATTATTGATTATGACTCAAATGACATTAACAAATTTTCACTTCATTACAAACTTTTTTCTAAGATTACATGAAAAACTCTTCTCTTTTGGAATATAATTGATTGAAATATTAAGTAACAACATCAACCAAGCTCTATCCATATTCCGTGGGCAATCAACTTTAACCTTAGTTGGGTTCTACATTTGACAGTAATCGTGTTATACTTTGTTAGGAAGTGTAATTTATGCTATATCAAATTTTGGCACATTGCAGGGGAATATAGTTTAGAATTAGATCAATTGTTCTTATTTAGATATTATTGTTTATTTCTTGATTTTACTTTTTCATTATTTTTAAGGTGCACGTCGGTGTATTCCTAACACTAGGAGTCAAGACAATACCTTGATTCTACTCGATCTTGAACTTGAAAGAACATTGAGAAAAATGAGATAAATGGATGATCAAGATTTTCACAATTAAAAAGTTCATGAGACTACAGGCCAAGCTGTGACCCACATGCTAGCTAAAGAGCAACAAATACAAGAAGCAGTAGCTTGACAAGTGCTAGTTAATGAGCAAGCTAGGTAAAAATAAGTAGCCTTCTGGTTGCAGTTGAGGAGCAAGCTAGACAAAGAAGGAATATGGGTTATCAACACCCTTGCCGTTATGTTTCCTAGTACGATTTATGATAATGACACTGACTTAGATGATGTAGGTAAAACAGGTGCTATTGTTTAAACCCCACTGTTAGCTAAAGCTAATTTTGAAAACACCGGTGCTATGATATAATTGCTGAAATTTAAAGGAGCATTCACTGGCCTAGCTACTACTGATGCAAACTTGCACATAACAAACTTTGTAGGGATCTACAAATCCTACAAGATATTTGGTGTGAACAATGATATTGTAAAATCACAATTGTTTCCTTTTGCACTATCTTGTGAAGCTACTCTAGGGTTAACAGAATTGCCAAGATGATCAATAACTACCTGGTGGGATTTGAAGACTAACACGCCCCAACATTAAGCTACGTTGAATAGGCACACTAAGCTCACACAAACCAGAGGTCGCCCCAAGGGGTGTGCCCATGGTTTGAGAGTGATATGAGTCCAAAATCGATCAAGGCATGCCAAGAAGTATGGAGGAAAGGTTGGTATAGGACGTTGGGGTGGGCGGGGACATTTGGGTGGTCAAATAGGCAAAACAGTGCGAACTAGGCATTTTCGAGCCAAATCGATGTGCTATAGCCTATGGTTCTAGGGGTGGGTTTTAATGTGTTTTAATGAGTTCCTAAGGTTTTTATTATGTATTTATATGTGAAACAACATATTTATAATGTTCAAGGGTCAATTGGATCAAGAAAAGAGTCAATATAATGAGTTAAAGCTCAATGTGAATTTAGCCTATGCTTAGCTCGTGTTTCTACTTCATCGTTGAGGATGTTGTTTTTTTTAGCTATAAATTATTTTATTTAATGATATATGATGATTTTTCAATGGACTATGATGATATATGAAGGATGTAGAAGCTTCAAATCAAGTGTAAACAACTCAAAAAGTCTTGGAATGGATCACGGAAGCACAAAACACAGTTTGAGCCAATTTGGACTCCTGAAAAGCATTGGGAGAGTAGGGGCGCGTGGAAAGGATTCTAGGTGCGTTCTTCATACCAATGGATTCAGAAGGAGCTCAAAACAGTAAACCAAGGCTATTTAGACATGATGAGACACCCTTCAATGTGTTAATAAAAAAGGCATGGGTTATTTCTTCTACTATTAATAGGACCTTATACACATTTTTACTTACTTTTGGATGTATTCGAGGATTAAGGAGGCTAATACAACTTCTTTTAGGTTTTATATCTCTTTACCTTAGCTTCTTTCATGGCTTGTATCATCAATCCAAGGGATTGGAGTGATGAGTATTTCTATTAAAGGCTAAAAATCCTTATCCGGGGTTAAGGCCACGTTCATGATTATTTTAGTTTTGAATTAAGTTTGTTGGATTTCTTATCATTATTGTTTATTCTTGTTTTAACTATTTTATGGATTAGCTACCCTTAGAATACATAAATTGTCAACCTTGTGATCTCAAGAAAGGGACTAGAGAGATGGAACTAGGGAATAAACAAAGTTTGGGTTTTGTTTCTTTATAAAATAAGAGATTTGAATAAGCGTCTAGGATAGGTATGTACTTAGATGCATTACTTGATTCATATGTAGGATAATTTTTGTAAAGAACTTAAGTGAACTATTACATCCCCACTCAAGGATTAGAAGGAAACCATGATCATGCAATTAACCTTATGAATCAACAACCAAGATAAGAAAGTTAACGAATGAAGTTCAATAACGTTGTATGAATGTTCGTAAGCCTTAACCCTGGGCTTTTATCCTTCGATTGTCCAGAGTCATTTACTTTTCTGCATTAGCTTAGTTTATTTTTAGTTTACAACTCTAAAACTTTAGTTGTTACTCCTCTCAATTTGTTAAACTAGAATTGGATAGTCGGCGAATGCAAGTCCCTGAGAGATTGATATATGGGCTTTATTGAAGGCCACTTTACTACTTGATAAAACCACTTACACTTGCATCTATGCTTGGACGCTGTCAAGTTTTTGGCGTCGTTGATGGGGACTTGTAACTAGGTAACTATCTTACTTTTGGTTTTTTTTTTAGTTTTTTTTATTTTCCTTTATTTCTATTTTTCTCACACTCTTATTGAGATGTCATCCTGGGATAGTTGGTTTTAAAGTGATGACGATTCTTGTTGCTTTTGTGGGGGATCACATCAAGCAGCTTATTGTATAGATTTTGATGGAATTGTGTGGACGGGGCCTTCACAATATGATGGGAATACTATTATATTTGTGGAGCGGACTTCAACTTGGTATTTGGTTTGTGGTCAAAGTGGTCATACTGCAGCTTTGTGTGCTATCAATCCTGATTCAGAGTTGTTTGTGGTCTTTCTGAAAGAAAAATTTATATAAACTACTACAATCGAATGGGGCTGAATCAGTCACAAATTCAATCATGGTCAATCTAGTCTACCATGTTTGGTTTTAATATGTTTTAATGAGTTCCTAAGGTTGTTATTATGTATTTATATGTGAAAAAACTTGGTTATAATGTTCAAGGGTCAATTGGATCATGCCAAGGATCAAAACAAGAAGTTAGCTTGTGTTTCTAGTTCACTGTTGAGGATGTTGTTTGTTTTGAGCTCTAAATTGTTGTGTTTAATTCTATAATAGGCTTGGTTAATGGACTATGATGATATATGAAGGATTTACAAACTTCAAATAAAGTGCTAACAAGTCAAAAAAGTTTGAAATGGATCATAAAAGCTCAAAACACAGCTTAATGCAAATTTGGACACCTGAAATGTATTAGGAGAGTGAGGGTGTGTGAGAAGAGATCTTGGTGCGTGCGGCACACCACTGGATTCATAAGGAACCCAAAATAGTGAACCAATGTGAATTATATGCAAATAGATTCTCTCTAATGCGATAATCAATGCGGTGCATAACTAATTCCACAGACGGCCAAAAATTGAATCCTTGTTCAACAAGGCATGGGCTATTTTCTCTACTATAAATAGGACCTTATACACGTTTTTACTTATTCTCAAACTTCTTTGGAGATAGAGGGGCTTCTATAACTTCATATTTGTAGATTTTTATTATTTTAAATTAGTTCATTCATGTCTTTAGTTGTTAATTACAATCTTGTGATTACGATTACGACTATGTGTGGCTAAACGCCCTATTTTCGGGGTTAAGGACAAGATTGACTACTTTAATTTTGAATTAAGTTTGTTAAGTTGCTTAGCATTATTGGTTGTTTGTTTATTCTTATTTTAAATATTTTAAGGATTAGCTACCCTTAGAATACATCAATTGTCAACCTTGTGAACTCGAGAGAGGGAATAGGGCGATAGGTGACAGCACCTAAGAATAGACGTAAGTGTACGTCGTCTTATTAAGTAGTAAAGTGGCTTCAAGAAAGCCCAAGTATCCATATTACAGGAACTTGAATTCGCCTTCTATCCAATTCTAGTTTAACAATTGAGAAAAAATAAATAAGGAGGTTTAAGAATTGTAAACTAAAAAGAAGCTAAACTAATGCGGAAAAGTAATAACTTAGGACAATCTATAGATAGAATCCCAGGGTTAAGGCTTACGAACAATTGTACTATGTTATTGAACTTAATTCGTTAAATCACTTATCTTGGTTGTTGATTCGCAGGGTTAATTGCATGATCATGGTTTACCAACCTCTAATCCTTTACCTAAGTTGAACCTTACAACTATATCATTGGGCGGGGATGTAATAGTTCACTTAAGTTCTTTAAAACATAATCTTGCATATGAATCAAGTAAGGTATCTAAGTAAATCTCTGTCCTAGATACTAATTTGAATTCCTTATTTCTTAAAGAAACACAAACCATACCTTGCTTATTCCCATGTTCTATCACCCTAGTCCCTCTCCCGAGTTCATAAGGTTGACAATTAATGTATTCTAAGGGCAGCTAATCCTTAAAATATTCCATACAACCAAACAAACAATGATGATAAGAAAATTAACAAACTTAATTCAAAATGAAAGTAGTCATGATCTTGGCCTTAACCCCGAAAAAGGAGTTTTAGATTTAATGGAAATATTCATCATCCAATCCCTTAAAACATGAAAGAAATTAAAGTAAAGAGATATAAACCCTAAAAAGAAGTTGTGATAGCCTCCTTAATCCTCCAAGAATTCCTAAAGTAAGGAAAAACATGTATAAGGTCCTATTTATAGTATAAGAAATAGCCCATTCCTTGTTGAACAAGTAAACAACTTCGGGTCGTCTGTAAAGCTAGTGATTAACACATTGTATGGATTCGCGTCATATCTAAATCACATTGGTTCACTATTTTAGGTGACTTATGAATCCATTTATGTGTCTCATGTGACAAGAAGTCTTCTCACGCGCCTACACTCTCTCAAAAATTTTTAGGTGTCCAAAGTGGCGTTAAGTTGTGTTTTGTGCTTCCGTGATCCATTCCAAGCCTTTTTGAGTTGTTTACACTTGATTTGAAGCTTTTGCATCTATGATATATTATCATAGTCCATTTAAAAATCATCCTATATCATTAATCACAATAATTTAGAGCTCAAAACAGCATAACATCCTCAACGATGAACTAGAAACATGAGCAAAGCATAGGCTAAATTCACGTTGAGCTTTAACTCATTGTTTTGACTCTTTTATTGATCCTATTGACCCTTGAACATTATAAATAAGTTTTTTCACATATTAATACATAATAAGAACCTTATTAACTCATTAAAACACATTAGAACCCAAAACAACAGACTAGAAAAACACCTAGCTTAAGCTAGTTATACTAGTTTTCTCAGTTGAACTCTAAATGCTCAAATTGAATCAAAACTCATGTAAAACCACCATTAAATATTATAAACACATCTTGTACACATAAATTCTCATTTATATCATTCTCAAACCATTAATCACACGAATCATCCTCAAAACAAGGCTAAATAGGCTAGAATAGTAGCGCTAGAATGCATAAATACACCCAACATCAGGTGGGGCCATTTAGGTGGGCAAATGGGTGAAACAAAATCAGAAGGGAATTTTTAGGATAAATCGTTGTGCTATAGCCCATGGTTCTAAGGGTGGGCTCAGGGTCCCGGCGTGATGTGGGTCTAAAATTAATTGAGGCATGCCAAGGAGGCTAAAGAGTAGCCTATTGCAAGTTGTTGGAGTGTGCGATGTTATTTGGGCAAAATCAATGTGTTATAGCATATGGTTTCAGGAGTGGGTTGGGGGTCTGGGCATTCTGTGGGCCTAAAATAGATCGAGGCATGCTAGAGAGGCTGGAGAGATACCTAGTATAGGTCATTGAGGTGGATGGTTCTATTTGGGTTATCAAACAGGTAAAACAGCATGAACAAGGTATTTTCAAGCCAAATCGATGTGCTATAGCCCACGATTACGGGGGTGGCCTAGGGTCCAGGCGTGTTGTGGGCCTAAAATTGATCGAGGTATTCTAGGAAGGTTAAGGAGCAATGTAGTTTCATCCGTTGGAGTGGGAGGGGCCATTTAGGTAGTTAAATGGGCAAAATGATGCAAATGGGGCATTGTCGGGCTAAATCAGTGTGCTATAGCCCACGATTTTAAGGGTGGGCCCGTAATTCAATCATACTATAGGTGTAAAATAGACCAGGGCATCTCAGGAAGGCTAGGAAGTAGCCTAGTGTAGGCCGTTGGAGTGGCGGGGTTATTTGGGTGGTAAAATAGGCGAAACAACGTGAATGGGGCATTTTAAAGCTAAATTGGTGTGCTATAGCCCATTTTTCAGGGTGTGGGCCCTGGGTTCAATTATGAAGGAGGCCTAAAATTGACCGAGGCATTCCATGGAGGTTGGGGAGAAATCTAGTATGGGCTAACGAGATGGGTGGAGCCGTTGGGGTGGTCAAATGGGCAAAATAGCACAAACAGGTTATTTTTTGGGCAAAATTTGTGTGCTATAGCGCATGGTTCTGGGGTGGGCCCAGTGTTCGGGTGTGCTATTGGCCTAAAATCGACTAGGGCATGCCAGGGAGGCTGGAGTGCATCCTAGTGTAGGTCGTTGATCTTGGGTGTATTTGTATTCCTAAGAACCATAACTTACTCAAATTTTGAGCTAAGTTTTGACAATAAAGTGCTTGGTTTCTTATGTTTTTATTCTACTTTTTATGTAATTGAGCTAAACGATGTGACTAGCATGATTTTAGGTGTACATTAGGTTGATGGAGACATAAAGGGGCTATGGACTGCTGATGACATAAAACACAAGCAAAATTAGCATGTTGGATTCAATGTGGCGCCTAAAACCTATGTTCAAGACTATTTAGTCATTTAAAATAGTCTAGGAACTTAGAAGGAAAATTTTTTCTAGGGAGGTTAAAGAGCGGACTAGTGAGTGCCACTGGGGGGTGAGGCTATTTGGATGGTCAAATGGGCAAAATAGCATGGACGGAGAATTTTTGTGCCAAATCGATGTGTTATAGCCCACGATTTCGGGGGTAGGTTTAGGGTCTGGGCGTGCTGGGGGCCTAAAATATACTGAGGCATGCCAAAGATGTTGGGAAGCAAACTAGTATGGGTCATTGGGGTGCACTGGGATATTTGGCTGGTCAAACGGGCAAAAGGGCATAAACAGGGCATTTTTAGGCCATATTGGTGTGTAATAGCCCACGATTCTGGGGGTGGCCCAGGGACAGGGCATTCCATGGGCCTTAAATCGACCGAGGCAAAATGATGAAATAATAGGAGTAGACTAGTGTGCGCCATTGGGGTTGGATCGGATATTTGATTGGTCAAATGGGCGAAACAATACAAACAGGGCATTTTCGGGCTAAATCAATGTACTATAGCCTATGGTTACAAGGGTGGGCTCTGGATACGGGTGTTTTGTGGGCCTAAAATCAACCGAGGCATGCTATGGAAAGTGGGGAGTGTTGTATTGTAGGCTATTTGGGTAGATGAATCCATTTGGATGGTCAAACTGGTGAAACGCTGCAAACGGGGCATTTTTTTCCCAAATCAATGTGCCATAGCCCACGGTTCTAGAGGTGGACCTGGGGTCTGGGAATACTGTGGGCCTAAAATTGACTCGGGCATGAAAGGGAGGCTGGGGTATGGCGTAATGTGGGCCATTGGGGTGGACGTGTTCATTTGAGTGACCAAACTAGGGAAATGGCATGAATGGGAATTTTTAGGCCAAATCGATGTGCTACAGCCCACGGTTCTGAGGGTGGGCCCTTGGTATGGGCATGTTATAGGATTAAAATCGATCAGGTTAGCTATGGAGGCTGGGGAGTAGCCTATTATGGTCCATTAATGTGGGCAGGGCTATTTTGGTGGTCAAACAGAAAAAACTATGCGAATAGGGCAATTTCGAGCTATATCGGTGTGCTATAGCCCACAGTTCAAGGCATGGGCCCAAGTTTTGGGCATGTTGTAGGACAAAAATTTACTAAGGTATTCTAGAGGGGTTGAGGAGGGGCCTAGCATGGGCCGTTTGGGTGTACGGGGATATTTGGGTGGTCAAACAGGAGAAACGAGGAGAATAGGGCAATTTTGAGCCAAAACAGTGCGCTATAGTTCACAATTTTTGGGATGGGTGTGGGATTTGATCATGCTGTGGGCTTAAAATTGATTAGGGCATGATAGGGAGGATGGGGAGAACCTTTGTGTGGGCCTTTGGGGTAGGCAGGGATTTTTGTGTGATCAAATGGGCGAAACAGCACGAACGGTGCATTTTCTGGCCAAATCAGTGTGTTATAGCCCATGGTTCCTGGGGTGGGGTCGGAGTTTGGGCATGCTATTGGGGTAGTGGCCTATTATGGACCGTTAGGGTAGGTAGGGCCATTTGGGTGGTTAAATAGGCTAAATGGCATGAATGAGGCATTTTCAAAGCAAATAGATATGCTATAACACACGATTTAGGGGTGGGCTTAGGGTTCGAGCAGTTTTTGGGCCTAAAATTGAATTAAGCATGACAGGGAGGCTGGGGAGAAACATAGTGTGGTATTTTTGGGTGCGTGGTGCTATTTGGGTGGTCAAACAAGCAAAACAGTGAGAACGGGGTATTTTTGGACTATATCGATGTGTTATAGCCCACGATTTCAGGGGATGACCCAGGTACCGGGCGTGCCATAGGCCTAAAAGCTATTGGGGCATTCCAGGTAGGCTGGTAGTGTCTTATTATGGGCCATTGGGGTTTGCAGGGTTATTTAGGTGATCAAACAGGCGAAACTATGCAAATAGAACATTTTCAGGACAAATTAATGTGTTATAGCCCATGGTTACGGGGGCGGGCCAAGGGTACAGGTGTGTTGTGGGCCTAAAATTAATTGAGGCATGCCAGGAAAGCTGGGGAGTAGCCTAGTGTAGGTCGTTATGGTGGGGGTGTCCATTTGGGTGGTTAAACAGGTGAAACGGCATGAACTGGGCATTTTCGTGCCAAATCAATATACTAGAGCCCACGGTTCTGGGGTTGGCCCAGGTTTGGGTGTGTTGTGGGCCTAAAATTGATTGAGGAATACAAGAGAGGCTAGGGTATGGCATAGTATGGTCCATTTGGATGGGTGGGGATATTTGAGTGGTCAAACGGGCAAAATGGTGCGAATAGGCATTTTCAGGCTAAATCGATGTGCTATAGCCCACGGTTCCAAGGGAGGGCCTAGTGCTCGGGCATTCCGTGGGCCTAAACTTGATCGAGGAATGATATGGAGGCTGAGGAGTAGCCTACTTTTGCTGTTGGGGTGTGTGGGACCATTTGGGTAGGCAAACGGATGAAACGCCACGAATGGGGCTTCTTCGGGCAAAATTGGTGTGCTATAGCCCACGATTCAAAGCGTAGTCCTGGGTTTGGGTGTTTTGAGGGAAAAAATTCAATTTAAGAGTGCTAAGGAGGCTGAGGAGCATTTTATTATAGAACGTTGGGGTGTATGGGGTCATTTGGGTGGTCAAACGGGCAAAACAATGCGAATGGGGCATTTTCAAGCCAAATCGGTGTGCTGTAGCCCACGGTTTCGGGAATGGGTTCATGATTCGAGCGTTTTGTGGACCTAAAATTGATTGAGGCATTCTTGAGAGTTTTGGGTGAGCCCTAGTATGGGACGTTGGGATGGGATAGGCAATATGGGTGGTTAAACAGGCAAAACGGCGTGAACGGGGAATTTTTGGGCTAAATCGGTGTGCTATAGACCATAGTCCCTGGGGTGGGCTCGGAGTCTGAGAGTGCTGTGGGCATATAATTGACCAAGGCATGCCAAGAAGGCTAATGAGTGGACTAGAATGGATAGTTGGGGTAGGCGGGGCTATTTGGGTTGTCAAACAGGCAAAACACCATGAATAGGGCATTTTTGAGCTAAATCGGTGTGCTATAGCCCACGGATCGGGGTTCAGCTCGGGATTTGGGCATGCTGTGGGACTAAATCAATCAGGATATTACAGAAAGGCTGGGGAGAAACCTAGTATGGTTCGTTGGGGTAGGCGTGTCCATTTGAGTCATCAAGGGGGCAAAACGGCACTAACGGGGAAGTTTTAGGCCATATCGGTGTGCTATAGCCCATGGTTCTAGGGATGGGCCCAAGGTTCGGGCATGATATAGGCCTAAAATCAAATGAGGCATACCAGGCAGGATGGGGACTGGCCTAGTGTGTGCCATGGTTTCGAGGGTGGGCCCAAGGTCTGGGCATGCTGTGGGCCTAAAATTGACCATGGAATGATAGGGAGGCTGGAGAATAGCCTAGTATGTACCGTTGGGGTGGGTTGGCCATTTGGGTGGTCAAACTGGCGAAACGGCACGAATGGGGCATTTTTAGGCCAAATCGGTGTGGTATAGCCAACGATTTTGATGTGGGCCTAGGGTTCGGGCATAATGTATGCCTAAAATAAATTGGTGCATTATAGGGAGGTTAGGGAGTGACCTAGTATGGTTTATTGGGGTGGTCTATTTGGGTAGTCAAATGGGCTAAATGGCACGAACGGGTCATTTTTAGGCCACATTGATATGCTATAACCCATGATTCGAAAGGTTAGCCCAGGGTTTGGGTGTGTTATCGGTCTAAAATTAATTGGGTCATGCTAGGGAGGCTGGGGAGTGACCATATATGGGATTTTAGGGTGGGTGGGGATAGTTGGTTGTTCAAATAGGTGAAATGGTGCAAACGAGGCATTTTTTGAGCTAAATTGGTGTGCCATAGCCCACGATTCTGGTGTGGGCCTAGGGACCGGGTATACTGTGGACCTAAAATCAATTGGGGTATGCCAAAAAGCCTAGGGAGTGGCCTAGTGTGAGCCGTTGGGGTGGGTGGTCTATTTGGTTGGTCAAATAAGTAAAACAACGTGAACAGGGCATTTTTGAGCCAAATTAGTGTGTTATAGCTTACGGTTCCCAGGTTGGGTTCGGGCATGCTGTGGGCCAAAAATTAATCGAGGCAAGCTAGGTAAGCTTGGGAGCGGCCTAGTGTTAGGCGTTGCAGTTGGCACGGCTATTTGAGTGGTTAAACAGGCAAAACGATGCCGAGAGGGCATTTTTAGGCTAAATCGGTGTGTTATAGCCCAAGTTTCTAGGGGTGGACCTAGGGTTTGTCCATACTATAGGCCAAAAATCAGTTGGGGCATGCCATAGAGGTTGAGAAGCAGCCTAGTATGGTCTGTTAGGATGGTAGGGGCCATTTAAGTGGTCTAACGGGACAAACAAGGCAAACCGGGTATTTCGGGCCAAATCGGTGTGCTATAGTCCATAGTTCTAGGGGTAGGCCCTGGGTCCAGGCGTTATGTTGACCTAAACTAGACTGAGGTATGCCATGGATGCTAGCGAGTAGTCTAGTGTGGGCCGTTGGGATGGGCGGAGCCGTTGGGGTAGTCATTATGGAAAAATGGCAAGAATGAGGCATTTTCAGGCCAAATTGGTGTGCTATAGCACACAGTTTTGAGTGTGGGCCCAGGGTTCGAGCGTCCTGTTGGTCAAAAATCGACTGAGGTGTGCCAGGGAGCATGGTCAGTGGCCTAGTGTGGGCCGTTGATCTTGGGTGTATTTATATGCCTAAGCACCATAACTTACCCATATTTTAGCTAAGTTTTGAGAACAAAGTGCTTAGTTTCTTATGTTTTCATTCGACTTTTTATGCAATTGAGATAATCGATGTGATTATCATGATTCAAGTGTACATTAGGTTGATGGAGACGTAAAGGGACTATATATTATAGATGGAATTGAGCAGAAGCAAAAGTAGCATGTTGGATTCAATGTGGGGCCTAAAAACTATGTTCAAGACTTTTAGTCATTTAAAGTAGTCTAGGGACTTAGAAGGAAAATTTTTGCTAGTGAGGCTAAGGAGCTGCCTAGTGTGCATCGTTGGGGTGGGCGGGGCCATTTGGTAGGTCAAATGGTAAAAACGGTGCGAATGGAGCATTTTTGAGCCAAATTAATGTGCTATAGCCCATGGTTTTGGGGGTGGTCCTTGGGTATGGT
Source organism: Capsicum annuum (assembly GCF_002878395.1). Classification (NCBI taxonomy): domain Eukaryota; kingdom Viridiplantae; phylum Streptophyta; class Magnoliopsida; order Solanales; family Solanaceae; genus Capsicum; species Capsicum annuum. The sequence continues at coordinate 4,294,120 of NC_061116.1, forward strand.
CGTGCTGGGGGCTTAAAATATAGCTGGGCATGTCAGAGAGGCTGCAGAGCAGACTAGTATGGTCCGTTAGGAGGCGCAGGGCTATTTGGGTGGACAAACAAGTGAAACGGCGTGAATGAGGCATTTTAAGGCCATATTGGTGGGGCCTAAAATCAACCGGGGCATGTCAGGGATGCTGGGAAGAGGACTTGTGTAGGCCGTTGGCATTGGCGGTGCCATTTGGGTGGTCAAATGTGCAAAACGATGTAAACAGGGTATTTTTCAGTCTAAATCGATGTTTTATAGCCCATAGTTTCGAGGATGAACCCGAGGTTCGAGCATTTTATAGGCCTAAAATTAATCGGGACATGCTAGGGAGCTGGGGAGCAGCTAGTATGGGTTGTTGGGGTAGGCGAGGCCATTTAGGTGGTCAAACGAGCTAAACGGTGCAAACGGGGCATGACAAATTGGTGTGCTATTGCCTATGGTTCCGGTGGTGGGCTTGGGGTTTGAGCATGCTGTGGGACTAAAATCGATCGAATGTGCCAGGGAGAAGTGTGGGAAATTGGTTTGTGAGGGGATATTTGGTTAGTCAAACGGGCAAAACAGCAGGAACAGATCATTTTCGGGCAAAATCGATGTGCTATAACCACAGTTCCATGGGTGGGCCTGGGGTCTGAGCGTATTATGGGCTTAAAATTGACCAAGGCATGCCAGGGAGGTTGGGAAGTGGTCTAGTATGGGACTTTAGGGTATGCGAGGCCATTTGCATGATCAAATAGGTGTAACGGCGTGGATGTGCCATTTTCGGGCCAAATCGATGTGCTATAGCCCATGGTTCTGGGGGTCAGGCAGGGGTTCGGGCATGCTGTGGACCTAAAATCAATTGAGGCATGCCAAAGAGGATGGGAAGCAACCTAGTATAGGACGCTGCAGTAGGTAAGGCTATTTGGGTGGACAAATAAGCAAAACAGTGTGAACGGGGCATTTTTGGGCCAAATCAGTGTGCTATAGCACACGGTTCTGGTGGTAGGCTCGAGTTTCGGGTGTGCTGTAAGCCTAAAATCGATCAACACATACTGGAAGTCTAGGGAGAAAACTAGTGTAGGCCGTTCGGATGGGCAGGGTTATTTGGGTGGTCAGACAAGCAAAATGACGTGAATGGATTATTTTTGGGCCAAATCAGTATACTATAGCCCACAATTCTAGGACTGAGCCCCAGGTTCGGGTGTGATGTGGCCCTAAAATTAATCAAAACATCCCAGGGTAGTTGGGAAGCAGCCTAGGGTAGGCCATTGGGGTGGGCAGGTCCATTTGGGTGGTCAAACAGGGGAAATAGCGCGAACATTGCATTTTTGGGCAAAATTGGTCTGCTATAGCCCACAGTTTTGGGGGTGGGCTTGGGGTTCGGGTGTGATATAGGCCTAAAATCAATTGAGGCATGCCAAAGTGTCTGAAGAGCGGCCTAGTATGGGCCATTGGGGTGGGAAGGGCCATTTGGATGGTCAAACGGGCGAAACAACGTGAACAGGGCATTTTTGGGCTAAATTGGTGTGCTATAGCCCACAATTTTGGGGGTGAGCCCTAGATTTTGGCATGCTGTGGGCCTTAAATTGACCAAGGTATGCTAGAGAGGCTAGGGAGTAGCTTAGTATGGGTCGTTGGGGCGGGTGGGGTAATTGGGTGGTTAAATGGGCGAAACGACGTGAATGAGCTATTTTCCAACCTAATTTGAATTCTATAGCCCACGGTTCTGCGGGTGGGCTTGGGGTCCAGACATGTTATGGGCCTAAAATTGATCAAGGGATTTCAAGAAGGCTGGGGAGCGGCCTAGTAGGGTTCATTGGGGTGGACGGGGCTGTTTGGGTGGTCAAACGAGCGAAAAGATGTGAATGGGGCATTTTTAGGCTCCCTGAACGGTCTTCTATAGTCCACAACTCAGGGGGTGGGCCTAAGGTCTGAGCATGGTGTGGGCCTAAAATTAACGAGGCATGACAAGGATACTGAGGAGCAGCCTAGTGTGGTCCATTGGGGTAGGAGGGGTCATTTGGGTGGTCAAACAGGCGAAATAATGCGAGCAGGGAATTTTTGGGCATTCTTGTGCAAAATCGCTGTCCTATAGCCGGTGGTTCCAGGGGTGGGACTGGATTCCGGAAGTGTTGTAGGCATAAAATCGACTAGGGCATGCCAATGAGTCTTGAGAGAATCCTAGTGATGGAAGTTGGGTGGGCGGGGCCATTTGGGTGGTCAAACAGGCAAAACGGTACGAACGGGGCATTTTCGAGCTAAATTGGTGTTCTATAGCCCACGGTTCTGAGGGTAAGCTCGGGGTCCAGGCGTGATGAAGACCTAAAATCGATCGGTGCATGACAGGGAGGCTAGATAGGGTCCTAGTGTGGGTTATTGGGGTAGCAGGGTCATTTGGGTAGTCAAACAGGCAAAAAGATGCAAATGGGGCTTTTTGAGGCTAAATTGGTGTGCTTAGCCCACGATTCAGGGGTGGGTCCGGTGTCTGGGCATGTTGCAGGTGTAATATCGATCGGGGCATGTCAGGGAGTCTAGGGAGTGGCCTATTGTGGGCCATTTGGATGGGTGGGACTATTTGAGTGGTCAAATGGGTGAAACGGCACAAACAGGACATTTTTGGGTCAAATCCATGTGCTATAGCCCATAGTTTCAAGGGTGGGCCTGGGGTTCGGGCATACTGTGGGCTTAAAATCGAACGGGACTTGCCAAGGAGGATAGGGAGTAGCCTACTATGGGACGTTGGGGTAGGCGGGGCCATTTGGCTGGTCAAATGGGAGAAACTGCACGAACAGGATATTTTCAAGCCAAAAGGTGTGATATAGCCTATGGTTTTAGGGGTGGGTGATGTTGGGTGTATTTATGAATTCTAGGACTACTATTCTATCCTATTTATCCTTTTTTTGAGGATGATTCATGTGATTAATGGTTTGAGAATGATATAAATGAGCATTTATGTGTCCAAGAATGTGTTTATCGTTTTTAATGGTGGTTTCACATGAGTTTTGATTCAATTTGAGCATTTAGAGTTCAACCAAGAAAACTAGTGTAACTAGCTTGAGTTAGGTGTTTTTCTAGTCTATTGTGTTCGGTTATAATGTGTTTTGATGAGTTACTAAGTTTTTTATTATGTATTTATATGTGAAATAACTTATTTATAATGTTCAAGGGCCAATTAGATCAAGAAAAGAGTCAAAACAATACGTTAAAGCTTAATGTGAATTTAGCCTATGCTTAGCTCGTGTTTCTAGTTCATTTGAGGATGTTATGTTGTTTTTGAGCTCTTAATTATTGTGTTTAATGTTATAGGATTCTTGTTTAATATACTATGATGATATATGAAGGATTTACAAGCTTCAAATTGAGTGGAAACAACTCAAAAAGGCTTGGAATGGATCACGGAAGCACAAAACACAGCTTGACGCCAATTTGGACACATGAAAAGTATTGGGAGAGTGTGGGAGGATTCTAGGAACGTGTGGAACACCAATGAATTCATAAGGAACCCAAAACAGTAAACCAATGCGATTTAGATGCGACATGACTCCCTCTAACGCATTAATCACTAGGTTTGCAGATGACCTTAAACTATTTCCTAGTTCAACAAGGCATGGGCTATTTCTTCTACTATAAATAGGACCTTATACACGTTTTTACTTACTTTTGGATGTATTGGAGGATTAAGGAGACTACCACAACTTCTTTTTAGGGTTTATATCTCTTTACTTTAGATTTTTTTCATGGTTTGTATGATCAATCGAAGGGATTATAGTGATGACTATTTCCATTAAAGGCTAAAACTCCTTTTCCGGGGTTAAGGCCCCGTTCATGATTACTTTTATTATGAATTAAGTTTTTTGGATTTCTTATCATTAATGGTTGTTTGTTTATTCTTGTTTTAACTATTTTAAGGATTAGCTACCTTAGAATACATCAATTGTCAACCTTGTAATCTCGGGAGAGGGAATAGAGAGATAGAACTAGGAAATAAACAAAGTTTGGTTCTTGTTTCTTTAAAAACTAAGAGATTTGAATAAGCATCTAGGACAGGAATGTACTTAGATTCCTTACTTGATTCATATGTAGGATGATATTTGTAAAGAAATTAAGTGAACTATTACAACCCAGCTCAACAATGTAGTTGTAAGGTTTAACTTAGCTAAAGGATTAGAGGTTGGGAAACTGATAACGCTCAAACTAGACTCTTGAATGGGTGTAAGAGATCGTTGTCAATATAAAACCCAACTAGGTTGGGTTCGAATCCCACAGGGAATATGGTGAGAACTTTGAGTTGTTATGAAATAACCGGGATTATGTTCACTAGGGCATACTGTACATGACAGACACTAAAAGTTACTCAAGGTTATTACGGTAGTTAGGATGACAAGTTATCTCTATCGATGGTATGCTCAAATGTCTCTTGACCTGTTCAAGCATGTAATTTCCTAATCCTCTTGGACTTAGGGAATCTCTTATCACTACACAGATTTTACCTCAGGTTAATTAACCTTGTTATATCATTGATTATTAAACGAAGCCTTTCTGAGTCCGTGTTGATAATTCGCTTCCTACTGTTTATGATTTCTTTATCAAGCAAACCAAAGTAGGTATGCCTATTGTCTGCAACCAACAGACATAAGTTATAACATCAGAATTACCAAGAAATCCTAACACCTATTAAACCTTAAGTAATAACTTAACACCTTATCATGACCTAACCCTAGATCCCACAATCCAAGTTAAAGGCGTTTAGCTACTCATGACGCAAGGAAAAAGCATGCCATTTGAATTCATAACTGAAAGAATTAATTTACAATGATGAATAAAATCAAAAGAGAACTTGTATTCAAATCACAAGGCAAAGACACCAAAAAATTGTTGTTCTTGAAATAGAAAGATAAAATATCATCTATTGTCTCTCAATAGTCTATTCTTAATTGTCTGATCGATTCCCATAAAAACCCTCAAACAAGTCTTTAAATAGTCAACCCTAAATAAGGAAATAAAATTAAAATTTATGATTCTTTTCGGAATAGGTCACGCTGATCTTGACGGCGTGTCAGACGTCTGACGGCATGTGCAAGATGTCGTCAAGGTTTCCAGTGAATTGCTATCTTATGATTCTTCGGACGGCAAATCTGACGGCATGTCAAAAAATGTGATGGCGCATGAAAAATGTTCACATATTTACTGGAAATCAGCATAATCTGCCTCAGGTTGATGGTAATTTTGACGCCTTGTCGCAGATTTGATGGCCCTTTCGAAACTTCATCACATTGTATCTCAACTCCTCCGGTTCTGTCTAATCTTGATGACAACTTTGACAGCCTGTTCCATGTCTGACGGTGCTTCAGAAATGGTGGCAACTACACTTTAGCTTATTTGTACCAGATTTTAGCTGATTTATTCTTCTTTTCTTTGGTTTACTCTTCGATCACTTGTATCTGCATTAAAATAATAAGAACAATCAAAAACAATAAAATTTACTTAAAACTTCGCAATTATTCTAGGTTAAAGGCCTTAAATGTGGTCGCAATTGCTCACACATCAATACCCTCAACTTAGAGCAATTTCTTGTTCTCAAGCAAACTAATCTAACTGAGAAAACACATAGAATATTTAATACGCTTAGCTCAAAACAAAGTTATCTTTTCAATGCCAAACCAATGTGCATATCATTGAAAAACTGAACTGTAATACAAAGGAATCAAGCGGCAGCATCAATCTTGGACGCAATAACCATTCACATATCAATGCCACATTGTCTAAATAAGCAAGTAGCTATTGACGATACCCGTGTGCCCTCACAACAAAGAAATCCCCCTCTTCTCCTTGACACTACACTTTTTCTTGGGCTCACTAATAATCCTCTTTTGTTTCTCCTCTTCTCTTGATTATCCATATTCAAGTTGGGTGCTGTAACAACCTTTTGCTCCTTTTTTTTTAGCATTATTAGCACCCAGATTTTGTTCATTCTCTTTTATTCCACCCTTTTTCATACTACTCATCTTACACCATGCACCCCTATGATAGCCATCCTCAACTTAGGCTATTTGCCTAGATTAAGGTGCTCAGTGTCCAAGGAAGCCCAGGGGTAAACAGGTTTATTATGGTATAAATGGGAAGGTGAAAGGTGTCGTATAAAAGAAATGGTCAAGCTAGGCTCTAAACAGGGATCAAAAGGGTGTTATGCATACAGGAAAGGATATTTAGGCTAAAAGTGGGTTAATCAACGACGGCCTATGATCCTGTCCTAACTCCTATCCTAATACCATGGCAAGACTAACTAGGCAAGTTCTGGATTTAGCATACAGAGGAAAGCAAGTAATAGCTCTCACACACCTGGTACACAAGTATATCACAGACCACCACTTATCTAGTTCATGCAATTGTTCAGTAATGATCATCAAGCAGCTATAATTAATGCCACAACAAGATTCACAATGGTCACAAGTAAAGTAATCCACACAGTTTATCAAGAAAGACATTGGAAGGATGATCAAACATTGAGAAAGACATGTCACTGCCCTTTGTGCTTATTTTTTTCTCCTAGTTACCAAAAACTATGTTACAACAGCAGAATACCAACCACCCTCAACCTAGAATTAAAGCAAAAACTATACTAAGAACTAGAGTATACTAGGAATGGGTCATTCTCAAGGATCATGGGTTGCCTCCCATGCAGCGCTTGATTTAAAGTCGCGGCACGACTCAGGTATCTCGATTACCTCAGACTTCATCAAGACAGATAATGGTGATGCTTTTTACTAATTTATTTGGGCTAATGTAAAGCTTGACCCGTTGCCCATTTACCATGAATGTACTGCCTTCTTTATTTTCGAGTTCCACTAATCCAGATGAGTGGACTCAATTAACCTTAAAAGGACTTGACCACTTAGATTTTAGCTTCCCTGGGAACAATTTGAGTCTGGAATTGAACAAAAGCACCAAATCCCTTTTTTTGAACTCTCGTTTCTCTATTCTTCAATCATGGTACTTTTTCATCTTCTATTTATATAGATCTGCTCGTTCATATACCCTAAGCTAGAATTCATCCATCTCATTCAGTTGCCCTAGTCTCATCTCTGCGGCTTTCTTTCAATTCAAATTTAACCTTTTGAGCACCCATAAAGCCTTGTGTTCTAGCTCTATTGGCAGGTGGCAAGCATTTCCATAGAACAACTGAAATGGTGACATGCCAATGGGTGCCTTGAAAGTAGTCTGGTATGCCCATAAGGCATCATCAAGCTTTGGGGACCAGTCTTTTCAGCTAGCATTCACCGTCTTGGATAAGATGGCCTTAAGTTCATGATTCGACACCTCTACTTTCCCACTGGTTTATGGGTGGTACGGAGTAGCCACTCTGTGTTGGTTCACTCTATATTTTGCCAAAGCTGCTCAAAATAATTTGTTGCAAAAGTGAGATCCTCCATCGCTTGTGATAGTGCGTGGTACTTTGAAGTGCGAGAAGGTGTTCTTTTTGAGAAAAGCAACAACTCTCTTTCTCTCATTGTCAGCCAAAGCGACAGCTTTAACCCATTTAGAGACATATTCAACAACAACCAAAATATACTTCATTCCATAAGATCTTACAAACGGACCTATGAAGTCAATGCCCTAGACATCAAATAATTCCACTTCAAGCATCTTAGTCAAGGGAATCTCATGTCTTTTAGATATTGACCCTTTCCTCTGACAGTGGTCACATTTCTGTACAAACTCGTGGGCATCCTTAAACAATATTTGCCAATAATAGCCACTCTACAACACCTTCCTGGCCATTCGGTCACCTGCATGGTGATCCCCAACTGGGGAAGCATGACATGCTTCCAGTATGCACAATACGTCTACCTCCGACATGCATCTCTGTATGATATTGCCTGCACATTACCAAAAAAGATAAGGCTCATCCTAGAAGTAGTGTGTTACATCATGCAAGAATTTCTTCCTTTGGTGAAAAGAAAGATTTTTTGGGATGACCTCACTCACAATGTAGTTTGCATAATCCGTGTACTAGGGCAACGTTTCCACAGCAGTTGCCAGGATCTCCTCATCAGGAAATGCATCATTTATCGTTGTTTCATCATTAGCTTCTTGTTCACCTTCCATTCTAAATAGATGGTTTGCAACCTGGTTTTCACAACCTTTCCTATCTTTGACCTTGAAATCAAATTCTTGCAGCAGCAACACCCATCTAATTAGCCTTGGTTTAGCATCCTTCTTGGCCATCAGGTACCTCAAAGCAGCATGGTCAGTATGGACCACCACTTTAGTCCCAAGCAGATAAGCTCTGAATTTCTCAAAAGCATACACCACAGCCAGCAGCTCCTATTCAGTTACTGTGTAATTCTTTTGTGCTCCATTCAATGCTTTGCTGGCGTAATATATCGAGTGGAATAGTTTATCCCTCTTTTGTGCCAATACAGCTCCCAGGGCAACACCACTTGCATCACACAATATTTCAAATAGTTTTGCCCAGTCAGGTGCAATAACAATAGAGGCCTCAATTAGCTTCTTTTTAAGGCACTCAAATGCCTTCAAGCACTCATCATTGAAGAAAAATTTTACTTCCTTCTCCAAAAGTTTGCAAAGTGGATTTGCAACTTTTGAGAAGTCTTTTATGAACCTTCTATAAAATCCTGCATGACCAAGAAAACTATGCACTCCCTTCACTGAAGTGGGAGGTGTTAATTTCTCGATAACTTCTACCTTTGCTTGATCAACTTCATTCCCTTTATCAAAAATTTTGTGGCCAAGAACGATACCCTCCTTTACCATAAAATGGCATTTTCCCAATTATGCACTACATCTAATTCAACACATCTTTGCAGGGCCACATTTAAATTCTCCTGATACTTTTCAATGAATCACCTACCACAGAGAAATCATCCATGAATACCTCTATGGTGTCTTCCACCATGTCAGAGAAGATGGACATTATGCACCATTGAAAAGTGACGGGTACATTGCATAGCCTAAATGGCATCCTCTTTAATGCAAAGGTGCCATATGGGTAGGTGAATGTCGTCTTCTCCTGATCTTCAGGAGCAATACAGATTTGGTTATATTCATAATAACTATCCAAGAAACAATACCACCCCCTACCAGCTAATCGATCAAGCATTTGGTCCATAAAGGGCAATGGGAAGTATTCCTTCAGAGTCCAAGAGTTTAACTTGCGGTAGTCCATGCAAACTCTCCACCCAGTTACTGGTCTGAGTGGAAGCAACTCATTCTTTTCATTAGCAACCACCATTATACCTTCTTTCTTGGGCACACATTGGACTAGACTCACACACTTGCTGTCAGAAATAAGGTAAGCCACTTCTACATCCAACCACTTAATAATCTCCTTATTAACTACCTTTTGTATTAGGGGGTTAAGATGACGCTGATGCTCTATGGTTGGAGAACAGTCTTCTTCTAGTTTGATTTTATGTATGTAGATGCTGGGGAGAATGCCAATAATATCTGTGATAGTCCATCCGATTGCTCTCTTGTGCTATTGAAGTACTAAGATGGGTGTATTTACCTGTTGTTATTCCAAATCAGCTGCAATAATAACAGGTAGCATGCTCCCTTTTCCCAGAAACACATATCGTAAGTGTCCAGGTAGCTTTTTCAACTCTAACACTAAAGGTTCTTCAATAGATGGCTTGGCTGGTGGTGTTGGTCGATTAGCCAGGACATTGTCCAGCTTTATAGGAGCATAAGGATATGACCCCATGCCAGTCAAGGCACAAACTTTCTCTTCATACTCTTCAATGCCTTCACTATTATAGTTCATCATGACCGCAGCCAAAGGTTCGATAATAAGTCATTCAGTTCTGGGCGCATCCTGTACATCTTCAAGATACACATCACTTACTGAGAACACACTCATCACCTCATGATATTTCATTGATTTGCTCACATCGAACAATACCACTTCATCATTTACCCTGAATAAGAGCTCATTCACTCTCAAATTGATCAACATACTTCCAGTTGTGAGAAAAGGTCGAGCTAAGATTATGGGCACCTCAAAGTCCACCTCGCAGTCCAGGATGACAAAGTCTGTAGGGAATATGAAATTTGAAACTTACCAACAAATCATACAGAAAGCCAACAGGTCGCTTTACTAACCTGTCAGCCATCACCAGTCTTATATTCGTGGGTGTGGGATTCCCCAGACCCAACTTTTTATAAATATTTAATGGCACCAAGTTAACACTTGTTCCCAAATCACATAGTGCTTTAGTAAATTCCATGGTTCCAATTGTGCAGGGAATAGTGACTGCACCTGGATCCGGCTTCTTCTGCATCAAGGTCCTTGTAGAAATGGCACTACAAATGTGGAGATCTGGTTCCAATTCGCAACTCACTGCTCATTTCTTAGTAACAAGATCCTTCATGAATTTTGCATATCCTGGCATTTGCTCAAGTTCTTCAATCAAAGGTACATTTATTGTCAATTGCTTGAGCATTGCCATGAACTTGCTGAATTTGGCATCATCGACCTTCTTTCTCAATCATTGAGGAAAGGGAGGTGGTGGGCTTAGGATGGTTTTCAACACCACTTCCTCTTTCTTTACCTTCTCTGATGCATCAACAGAGCTATTTGGCTTCTCAGACTCCACTGGGTTGTTTTCCTCTGGTTCATCCACAACTTTCTCATTGTTTAAAGACTTGCCCACAGAAGGGTCAGATAAGATGTTACCACTCCTAGTGGTAATCGCCAGACATGAGCCATTTGTCTTCTGATCCTAGACCGTTTTACTAAGTAAAGTACCACTTCTTCCCTGGTTCAGTGTTGAGTTAAGTTGACTCATCTGCTACTCCAACTGCTTGATAAAAGTTGAGTGTGAACTAATTAATTGACTTAGAGTAGAAAATTCACTACTCATAATATTTACCCCTGAGTTGGTATCCTCTACTCCTTTCAATAGTTCTTTCATCATATCCTTCATAGATATCTTTCCCGAGCTAGTTTTAGAAGCTTTCTGATTTACAGAACGAACATACAATCCACTCTTGTCATTACTGCTTCTCCAGTTTTCTTTCTCCCTATCTCTGTGATCAGGATTGTCATACATTTTCCGACCTTGATTCCCTTGGCTATTGCCTTGGAAACCCCCCTGATTATTAACATAGTTTGCTTCCCCTTCTGGCTCCACATCGACTCGGTCCTGAATCATTACAGCCTTTACCTTTTCTGTCCTTCCTGATAATAAGTTCTTGGTGAGCAGGTCCATCTGATTCTTTAGATGGGCTATGTCTTGATCCCTCTGCTCATCTCTTCTGCATTGTTCAACATTCATTCCAATAGGAATAGTTAGACTTGCCACTACAGAATCCCTGGTGTACCAAGCTCGACTTAGTTTGGTCATCCTATTCAACATATCAGTAGAATCTTGAAATGACAGATCAATAAATAACCCACCTGCGGCGTTATCTACAATTGGCTTTGTCAGAGAGTTAAAAGATCTGTACAAAGTCTCCATCAAGTGCAAGTCTGACATATTGTGACTCGGACATTGAGCCAGCTTCTTCTTAAACCTCTCCCAGCTTTCATCTGATGCTTCAGTCTGAAGCTGTATGAAGTTACTAATTTTATCCTTCAACTGTACTCTCCTGGAGGGTAGAAAGAACCATTCTAGGAATGCCTCTTTCAACTGTCTCCAGTTAGTGATAGAATCGGGTTCTAGTTTATTTAACCACATTGTTGCCTCTCCAGACAGAGATAGCAGGAATAGCCTCAACCGGATAGCACTCTGGATCATTATGCTTGTAATATTAAACTTTCCTCCAGGTTCCAACGGTGGAGGAATGATCGCACCCATTGCACCTGCTCCGTCCACATCGTCATCCTCTACCTCATAATACAACAGTTGTCCTGCCATTCTGCCAATGTATTGGGGTTCTGGATTGAATGATTCTTGGCGTACACTTTAATGACCCTACAAATAGACAAAAACAACAAACAAACATAAATCTAGAAAACTTGACTAACAGCAGATTATCGCACACAAGCTTTCAGTTTACAACATTGATTCCCCGGCAACGACACCATTTTTTGATAACGCTCAAACTACACTCTTGAATGGGTGTAAGCGATCGTTGTCAATATAAAATCCAACTAGGTTGGGGTCGAATCTCACAGGGAATATGGTGTGAACTTCGAGTTGTTTACGCTATGATTTATTGGTAGTTTGCTGTTTCCTTAAATGCGAGTTTAAGTTTCACAGAAGATCAATTTTCACTTTAAATTCAAACAATTGCAATCAATATGTTATGGAATAATTGGGAATATGTTAACTAGGGCATATGGTACATGACATACACTAAAAGTTACTCAAGGTTCTTACGGTAGTTAGAATGACAAGTTATCTTTATCGATGGTATGCTCAAATGTTTCTCGACCTATTCAAGCATTTAATTTCCTAATCCTCTCAGACTTAGGGAATTAATTATCACTACACATATTTTACATCAGGTTAATCAACCTTGTTACAATGCTGATTATTAAACAAAGCCTTTCCGAGTCCCTTTTGATAATTCGCTTCCTACTGTTTATGATTTTTTTCTCTAGCAAACCAAAGTAGGTACGCCTATTGTTTGCAATCAACAGACATAAGTTATAACATTAGAATTACCAAGAAATCCTAACACCTATTAAACCTTGAGTAATAACTTAACACCTTATCATGACCTAACCCTAGATCCCACAATCCAGGTTAAAGGAATTTAGCTACTCATGACGCAAGAAACAAGCATGCAATTTGAATTCACAATTGAAAGAATTAACTTACAATAATGAATAAAATAAAAAGAGAACTTGTATTCGAATCACAAGGCAAAGACACCAAAAAATTGTTGTTCTTGAAATAGAGAGAAAAAATATCATCTATTGTCTCTCAGCAATCGATCCTTAATTTTTTGATCGATCCCCATAAAAATCCTCAAATAAGTCTTTAAATATTCAACCCTAAATAAGGAAATAAAATTAAAATTTATGATTTTCTTCAGAATAGGTCACAACGATCTTAACGGCATGTCAGATGTCTGATGGCGTGTGCAATATGTTGTTAAAGTTTCTAGTGAATTGCTATCTTATGATTCTTTGGATGGCAAATCTAACGGCGTGTCAAAAAATGTGATGGCGCATGAAAAATATCATCACATCTTCACTGGAAATCAGCATAATCTGCCTCAGGTTGATGGTAATTTTGATGCCTTGTCACAGATTTGACGGCGCTTCTGAAATGTCGTCACATTTTATATCAACTCCTCAGGTTCTGTCTAAGCTTGACGGCAACTTTGACAGCCTGTTCCATGTCTGACGGTGCTTCAGAAATGACGTCAGCTACACTTTAGGTTATTTACACCAGATTTTAGCTGATTTATTCTTCTTTTCTTTGGTTTTCTCTCCGATCACTTGTATCTGCATTAAACCAATAAGAACAACAAAATTTGCTTAAGACTTCACAATTATTCTAGGTTAAAGGCCTTAAATGTGTTCGCAATTGCGCACACATCAGAAACCATAATCATACAATTAACCTTATGAATCAATAACCAAGATAAACAAGTTAAAGAATGAAGTTCAATAACGTAGTATAATAGTTTGTAATCCTTAACCCTGGTCTTCTATCCCTTGATTGTCCAAAGTCATTTACTTTTCCATATTACCTTAGTTTATTTTTAGTTTACAACTCTAAAAGTTTAGTTTTTACTCTTCTCAATTTGTTAAATTAGAATAGGATAGTCAACGAACGTAATTCCCTGAGAGATCATACTTGGGCTTTAATGAAGGCCACTTTAGTACTTCATAAGACCACATACACTTATGTGTGTGCTTGGGCGCTATCAAGTTTTTGGCGCCGTTGCCGGGGACTTGTAACAAGGTAACTATCTTATTTTCAATTTTTTTATATTCAGTTATAAATAGTTTTCTTAGTTTATTTTTATTTTTCTTTATTTCTATTTTTCTCACACTCTTCTTGAGATGTTATCCTGGGATAGATGGTTTTTGAGTGATGATGATTCTTGTTACTTTTGTGGGGGACCACATCAAGCGGCTTATTGTACAGATTTTGATGGAAGTGTGTGGACGGGACCTTCATAATATGATGGGGATATTGTTCTATCTGTGGAGTAAACTTTAACTTGGTATTTGATTTGTGGTCAAAGTGGTCATACTGCAGCTATGTGTGTTGTCAATCCCTATTCAGAATTGTTTGTGGGCTATGCTAAAAGGCGAATTTATATAAACTACTACAATTGAACGGGGCTGAATCAGTCACAAATTTAATCATGGACCAACCAGCAGCAATTTCAGCAGCAAGAACTAAACATAAGATAAGGACTGACTGAGTAACATGAGATAACTGAGCATGAATTTGTGAAAACTATATAATTTAAGAATGCAAGACCAAGTGTATAACATGATTCTAAAATAGTCTATAAATTGAGGTACTGAAATATTGATAACTGTACGCTATGGTTAAGCAAACTTGAAATTGAACTAAGTCACTAATCTAATTACTCAACTGAGACTGTGGCAGAGATTGTAACTAAGATAATAACTGAGACTGTAACTGAGACGATAATTAAGCTCATATTGGAACTGAATACTGAGTTTTGATAATTGACTAACTGATAGCTCTGATTACTGATAACTGGGTTACTAATAATTGGGTAATTGTTTCTGATAGTCTTGATTCTATAGAACTGAACTAAGTTCTATACTGACTCTAAAACTGAACCTAAAACTATGGGAGTATTCATTTAACCGACATGCCTAATCTGAGCTAATCGGGTCCAACCTGTAATGTCAGTAACATGCTATTGGTACTAACACTGGCTGTGTGGATCCACTATACTGATTTACTATATTATCCCAAAGGACTAAGGGTGTCAAGCCTAAATTGATAGATGACCCCTCAAGATAGTCAAGCCTAAATAGACAGGTGACTTCTATAGCTATTTATCCTTAGTCAAAGTCATTGGGTGATCATTGTTTTTAGATTTGTATGGTTCCAAGGGTACAAGGTGCCCAACCTCAGTCTAGTGAGGCTAAGTCAACTCCATCATACACCCTTTGTAGATTTTTTGTTAGGTGCATCATGATGTTTGTGAAGAGGGGAGGAACAAGTGCTTTAAATATGGTCAAATTGGTCATATGCAGGGGATAGTCCTTCTCGGGTTGCTTTTAGGGAAAATAAGATTCTTGTTGCTACATCATCAGCTCCTGCACCAAATGGTTCTACTACTGCTTCTGCCTCCGGCATTGGACGAAACCATCTATACACTCTTGCCACCTATCAGGATTTTGAGGCATCCCCCAATGTGGTTACTGGTATGCTCACACTTTTCTCTCGTTATGTATATTATACACTTGATCTCAAGTCTACCCTATTTTATGTGACCCCTTATGTGGCTATCTATTTTTGTTTTGACCCTTAGTGTATTCTGGATCGCTTCGTTGTGTCCACCCCAGTGGGTGACTCCATTGTGGATAAAAGAGTAGGTCTATAGTAATTTTGTAATGATGGTGTACAGTAGGAAGACTTTATTAGATCTGATAAAGTTGGACATATTAGACTTTGATATGATTTTGGGGATAGATTGATTGCACTTATGTTATGTTTTCCTTGATTGTTAGACCCGAAGGGTCAATTTCTACTTCCCTAATGAGCCGGTGATCGAGTGAGAAGGTAGCTTCCTATTGCTTAATGAAAGGTTCATTTCATATCTTAGAGCCCAAAAATTAGTTTGTAAGGGGCGACTCTATCACTTAGTGCACATTGAGGATTCTAGATTCGAAGGTCTTTCTTTTCAGGATATCCCTATGGTCTGTGAATTGCCTAAGGTGTTCTTTGACGATCTTCCTAGTGCTCCTCCCAATAGGGAAATTGATTTTTGGATTGATCTTCTTCCAGACACTCTCATATTTTATCCCTTCTTATAGAATGACTTCGGCTGAGTTGGAAGGACTCAAGGAGCAGTTGAAAGTTTTATCCACCCTAGTGTCTCTCCTTAGGGTGATCCAGTTTTATTCATGCATAAGAAGGATGTGTCCCTTTGGATGTGCATAGATTACCACCAATTGAATAAGGTGACCGTAAAGAATAAATATCCTCTTTTAAGGATTTTGATGATCTCTTTGATCAGCTTCAGAGTGGTAAGTACTTTTCAAAGATTGATCTTTGGGTTGAGTACCATTAGTTGATGATTTGAGAGGATATCCCTAAGACTGCTTTTTGAACCCGTTATGGTCATTTTGAGCTTTTGGTGATGTCTTTTGGTTTTAATAATTCCCCGGAAGTATTTATGGATCTTATGAATTGGAAATTCCGTCAGTCCTTAGATTTGTTCATAATTGTATTTATTGATGATATTTTGGTGTATTCTAAGAGTAAGGTGTATCATACTGATCATCTCTGCCTTGTGTTGCAAACCTTAAAAGATCAGTGGTTGTATAAAAAGTTCTCAAAGTGTGAGTTCTGGTTAAATGTTGTAACCTATATGGGTCATGTTATTTCTAGTGAAGGGATCTTGGTAGATCCACAGAAAGTTGCGGTGGTTACGAAGTGGCCTAGAGCCACGACTCCAACTGAAATTCGGAGCTTCTTGGGTTTAACCAATGATTATAGAAGGATTGTGGAAATTTTCTCTTCTATTGTTACCCCATTGACTAAGTTAACTCAAAAGAAGGTGAAGTTCTTGTGGTCTGATACTTGTGAGGTTAGTTTCAAGAAGTTGAAGCATAAGTTGACTTTGGCTCCAGTCTTGGCTTTACCTGAGGGTACCGGTGGTTTTTTTTGTCTATTGTGATGCATCTTGGGAGGGACGAGGTTGTGTGTTGATGCAACAATGCAAGGTGGTTGCTAAACTTCTAGACATTTGAAGGTTCATGAAAAGAATTATCTGACTCGTGGTTTGGAATTATTAGTTGTGATATTTGCATTGATGATATGGCAACATTATTTGTATGGGGTGCATGTGGATATTTATTATGATCAAGAGAGCCTTTAATATGTTTTTACTCAAAAGGAGCTAAATCTCAGTCAAAGGAGGTGGCTTGAGTTACTAAAGCACTATGACACGAATCTCCACTATCACCAAGGTAAAGCTAATGTGGTTGGTAATGCTCTTAGCAGGTTGTCCATAGGGAGCTTATCTTATGTGGACAAGGAGAAATGGGATTTGGTGAAGGACATTCACCGTTTGGCTAATCTTGGAGTCTATCTCTTAGATTTTGAGGATAGTGTGTAATTGTTCAAGAGGTGGCGAAGTTATCTCTTGGTGTTGAGGTAAATGATGTTCATTTAATAGTTGTTGTTTCTTTTGTGGGTATGAACTACCTAGATTTGTAACTCACACAAATTTGGTACTTCTACCCAGGATATTAGTAACTAATACCTCTTCTGATTTGAGACTAATTTCCTTAAGTAATTTTGTTAATAAAGTCTTCTCCAGAGTTATTCATGAAAGATTAAAGAAGTTTTTACCTCAAATTATATCAGAAGATCAAGCTGGTTTTGTTCAGGGGAGAAGTATTACTGAAAACATTCTAATTGTTCAAAAAGTTCTCTAAAATTAGGAAAAGGGGAAAGGTCCTTAATATGGTGATTAAACTTGACATGATGAAGGCCTATGAAAGGGTGGATTTGTTGTATCTTACTAAGGTATTAAGAAGGATAGGATTTTCAGAAACAATCATTGATATGATTTACAGATTGTTGTGCCACAACTGGTATTCTATTTTAAAAAATGGCCAACCTAAAGAATTTTTCAAGTCTCAAAAGGGATTAAAGCAGGGTGATCCATTATCTCCAACTCTTTTTATTATAGCAGCTGAACTTATGTCCAAAGCTTTGAAATCCTTAATTCTAAAAAAGGAGTTCAAGATGTTTGGATTCCAAAAGGGAGTCCCAAGTTCAATGACTTTGCTTTTGCAGATGACATGATCATATTATGCAAGGCTGAATTAGGTACTATGAAGATGGTGGCAAGCACACTGGAAAGATATGAAAAAGTATCAAGGAAGAAAGTGAACAAAGAAAAAAGTACAATTTATTTGCATAAGGGAGTGTCCCAAGGTACAGTACTTATAACAGAGGTGGCACTAGGTATTCTCAGGAACGAATTCCCATTAAATTATTTAGGTTGTCCTATATTTCACATGAGGAGGAATAAACTCTTCTACCAGTCCTTGATGAATAAAATCAGTGCCAAGCTTCAAGGGTGGAAGGGTAAGATTCTTTCTTATGGTGGGAGAGCAGTTCTAATTAAGCATGTTTTATAGAGCATTCCTATTCATTTTTTATCATTAATGAATCCCCCTTTAAATTTTATGACTGCTATTCATAAGATATTTGCTCAATTTTTTTGGAGTAGTCATATAGGAGGAAAAAATAGGCATTGTGTAAGATGGAACTCTTATGTCTACCTGAGGATGAAGGTGGGTTGGGGTTCAGAAGGATTCAAGATGTATCAATGGCCCTATATTGTAAACTATAGTGGAACTTTAGGACCAAAGAGTCAATATGGAGCACTTATATGCATAATAAGTACTCCAGAAACAGTCACCCTAATGAAGTGATGTGGAAGATAGGTAATGGATCACAGTTTTGGAAAAAAATGTTGCAGGCAAGGGATTTGATTGAACATAACATTTGATGGAAGATCAAAGATGGAGAAGCTAGTCTATGGTTTGATAATTGGATTGGGTATGGTAATTTGTATACCATATCTGATCAAAGTAGTGAATGGGATCCCAAATTTTAGAAAGTAAAAGATTTACTGAGTGATATGGATTGGAATGAACAATTTCTAGATTAGGTGGTGAATCAATATGTCAAAGCTATGATCATTGACAACATACAGCCTCTAGGGAGAAGTAGGGGAACTGATAGACCAATTTGGATGTTGGAATCTATAGGGGATTTTACTGTAAGGTCTCTGCATGGCAGTAAGTTAGACAAAGAGAACCAATGAACAATGTGTTTAAATGCATTTGGATAAAAGGATTACCTTTCAAAATGGCATTTCTAATGTGGAGGATTTGGAAAGGGAAGGTTCCCATAGATGAATATATAAGAAGATGAGGTTTGCAGGGACCTACTAGGTGTTGGTGTTGCACTAATCCAGACCAAGAAACTATTTCACATGTGTTTCTAAAGGCTCCGCATGCTAACAGGACTTGGTCCTATTTTTCTTCTTTTGTAGGTATTGCTATGAATGGATTAAGTACCAGGGAAGCCATACTTTCTTGGGGGAATATGCAGAGGAAAAAATGAGCAAAAGCATATTACATGGCAGTGCCAAGCATGATTATGTGGGAATTGTGGAAAATAAGGAATTCTATCAAGCATGAAGGTAGATCTACTTTAATGCACAAAGTAATATACAATGTCAATAGGAGCATAGGTATGTTACTAAAAGTAAGAAGACCAGGTCAACAATATCCTATATCCTAGCCAGACATTATGACAGCATTGGAGCAGAGTACAATCAGAATGAGGATCACTAGAGTACTATAAAGATTTCCTGAAGATGGTTGGCTGAAATACAACACTTATGGAGCATCTAGAGGTAACCCTGGGTGAGTTCATCTGCATTCTTCCTAAGAGATAGTAAGGGAGATCTAATTTATGCCCAAGGAGCCAAAATTGAGGTACATCTAATGTGGGGGAAGAAATCATGGCTATGTTACATGAAGTAATGCATTGTAATAATTCAGGATATGATAAAGTAATATTTCAAACAGACTCACTTTTTGTGCAGAAGATAATCAATAAAGAGTGGGCATGTCCATGGTATTTAGAAAATTATATGCAGCGGATATGAAGATTAACAAGCAACAAGAGCATTCAAATTAAACATATATTGAGGGAAGGTTACCAATTAGCAGATCATCTTGCAAATCATGCAATTGATAAAGGGAAATTTACATTTACAAGCTTCCAACAACTACAGGTCAAAGGAAAAGGAATCTTAAACAGTAACAAGCTTCAGTGTCCTTACATGAGGATTTCACCATTGAAGGGGTAACAGGGATGTTCAAGAAAAATCTTCAAGTAAGCAAAACAAGATGTACATAAATACATTCACACAAGTTGTACAAAGGTATGTACCTTATACTATTACAGCCAACAAAATACTTGTAGTGTAAAGGAAGGGTTTTATTAGAACTTCAAATGAAACACCTGAAGAGATACACACTGAACAACCATATGCGGGTCCGAGCTTCAGGTTATCTACCTCCCATCAATGGCTATAGGTAGCAATACAATTCTCAGATCTTGAAATGGAGAACATTGATTAGAAGAAAAGGAGTAGAAAGAGTTCTACATGTATGCTCATGTACTTTCGGAGGTCCAAACACTTCAATCAAGCACCAAAATCTTTAGATAATCCCAACAACTGGAGAATTCAGCTGGGAAAATGAAACTTGATCACTAAAAAGTTAAAAAAGGAGAATGGGATGAGGGAAAAGAAAATAGTATACTTACTTTGATAGGGATATATGAGCTAGTGTACAACATGGCACGTCAAACAATTAAGGATCCACAATATCGTGAACAGGAAGCTTAAATTCATCAGTGGAATTGACAACATTATTAAGGTGAAGCTCAAGAGATGGATGATTTTAGGAAACAATAACCCTATCTTTAAGGGACTATGTAATAAACAAGGCAGGCCGGGTCAGTGGATTGGGCCCGGATTGTTTTTGTTTTATTTGGTATTGAATTTTTAATTTGGGCATTAGTGTAGGCCCGATTTGTAAAGAATTTTTTTTCTATTAATCAATAAAATGCCAAAATTAAACCAAAAAAGGACCCTATCTTGAGGGTGTAGGTGGGCAGAAAGTGATGGCTTTCGAGATTTGTAGTGATGGTATCTTAAGGTACCAAGGTAGATTATGTGTAGCCGATGTTGATGGGTTGCGAGGAAGAATTTTAACCAAAGATTTATCATGACTTAAGAGACATTTATTGGTGGAATAACTTGAAGAGGGATGTGGCCAATTTTGTGACAAAGTGCATGGTATGTCAGCAAGTGAAGGTAGAGCACTTGAGGCCCGATGGATTATTTCAAGAAATTAAGATTCCTGGGAGGAAATAGGAAATAATTAATATAGATTTTGTTAGTGGTCTTCCATGGTCTCACCATTAGTTTGATTCCATTTGGGTCATCATGGATAGGATGACTAAGTCTGCTCTCTTCTTGCCAGTAAGTACTTATTATTTGGTAGAATATTACATTAAGTTCTTTATTGAGAAAATTATGAAGTTTCATGGTACCCCAGTTTCCATCATATCTGATTGAGGTACTCAGTTCTCATCTCACTTTTTGCGTTCCTTTTACAGATGTTTGGGGACTAAGCTGACCCTTATTCTTGTTTTCCTCCAGCCGGTAGATGGCCAAGCAAAGAGAACCATTCAAACATTGGAGGATATGCTCAGATCTTGTGTGATTGATTTTGGTGCTAGTTGGGTTAACCGCTTTCCTCATAGAATTTTCTTACAACAATAGTTATCACTCTAGCATTTGTATGGCTCTATTTGAGGCCTTTTATGGTAGGAGGTATAGGTATTCTATCGAGTTATTTGAGGTTGATGAAAATAGGTTATTTGGTCCTGATTTAGTTTACCAATCCATGAAGAAGGTGAAGGTGATTTAGGATAGGCTTAAGACCACCTAAAGTCACCAAAAGTCCTATACATATGTGAGACGAAGGGAGTTGGGGTTTAATGTTGGTGACTATGTGTTCTTAAAGGTATCTCCCATGAAGAGAGTGATATGGTTTGGGAAGAAGGGGAAGCTTAGTCCCCATTATGTTGATCCGTATTTTGTTTCAAGTAGGGTTGATAATGTTTCATATGAATTGGAGTTTCCTTCAAGCTTGAGCTCCATTTATTTTGTCTTTCATGTTTCAATGTTGAGGAAGTGTGTGGGTGATGCTTAGTTGTTTGTTCCTTTGAAAGGTGTGGACATTTCAAATTCTTTGTCTTATTAGCAAGTTTCAGTGGAGATCTTGGATCATCAAGTCAGTTATTTGCGTATAAAGAATGTGGCTTCGTTAAAAGTTCTTTGGAGGAACCAAAAGTATGAAGAAGCTACTTTATAATCCGAGGAGGACATGAAGTCCAAGTATTAGTTCCTATTCCCTACTCTGGAAAATCGTGCTTAAGACGTGTGATTTTAACATCTTGGTTTTCTGTCTTTATTAAAGGTAAGTGTGGTTATGTTTCTGTGTTAAATCATGCTAAGGGATGCCTTGACCAATCATTCGAGGATGAATGATACTAAGGGGGAGAATGAAACACCTAAGGTGTTGATCTCTAAGAAATTTTTAAAATTTTATCCTACCTGTCCTGTCTATGGCTTACCCTATGAGTCGTAGGGAGTCTTACCGAGTCGTTGGATCTAAATCATAGTCGAACTACTATATGTGACTAAGTTTTATGCTCTGAGTACGAGTGGATCACTATGAGTCATGATGACTAATTACTGGTTGTTGTATGAAAATCGTAGGATGTCTATTGTATACCCAAATGATTTTTGTGTTGACTACGATTGGACCCTATGAGTCGTAAGGTCTCATTACAAGCCATGATGTATGAGTCATAAGGTCAATAGTGTGTGTCCCAGGTGACACTATCTTGACAATGACTCATGGAGAGGAGTCATAATGAGTCATGACAAGTAGTTATAAGACCCGTAACAACCCGGGAGTACACCCTAGTCATCACACGATGCTTATGGTCCCGAGAGACCCCAAGCTAACCTATGAGTTAGTACCTCCTGTGAGCACTAAATAAAACTGATAACAAAAGATTTATTTTTTTGGAATTTAACTGAAATATCCATAAGGTTTTAAGTCATAATTTTGAAAATCTCAGCAAAACAACGCCGATAATAACAACTGAAAGCTGACTAACTATCTGTGCTAGTCTGAAAGCCTCTAACGGGAGAACTGAGGAGGTGATGGAACAAACCCCCAACTATCTCCAACTGTCTACTAAAATTGAGAAACTAAAATAAACATTATTGATCCTCAGGACATGAGGACTCACCACAGCTGCTGCTACTAGTACGTTGGGATATCTAGGTACGGTTGGGAACCTGATTATCCAAACCAATGATATGAGGCATCATAGAGTAAGAAAAGCGTATGCGGTTAGTACCTTGAATGTACTGGTATGCTAAATGGGATTAGGCTGGTATGCATAGGATCATGTACATAGATAATGACTGACTAAATACATTAGCATGAAGTACTGAATAGAGTGCATGAAATATGTAGATACTGAGGATGCATGAAGTCTGTAAATACTGAGGATGCATAAAGTCTTTAAATACTGAAGATGCATAAAGTTTGTAAATACTGAGGATGCATGACCAAGCATATAACAGGTTCTGAATATAATCTATAAACTGAATAACTGATAACTGTATGCTATGGTTAATGCAAACTTGAATTGAAGTAACTGAATACTGACTGAGACTTTGGGAACTATTATATAACCAACACAAACCATGTAAGCTATCATGGAGTCCAACGTCTGACCCGCAATTAGGAGGGTTGTTCTATCTTTTTCATTGGAATAGAACTTGAACTGTTCTGATCACTAAACTGTGCCCATATTGGGCAAAGGGAAACACTCTCTAGCGAGGTGCTTAGATCTACAGTGGCATGTAGTTTCTGGGGAAGTAGGATGCGCTAAACCCACACTTCCCACTTGGTGCTAAATCCTACTCCCAACAAAAAGACACTAAATTACTAATCGGTGCATGCACTGATAACTGATAAGACCTTAAATAGATTATGATGACTAATTGGATGAAAAGACTTATAATTTATCAGAAAACATTCTTAAAATACTAAAACTATGTAAATAGCTAAATTTAGGATATTCATAACTCCCAGAACTCGATAGCAATAATAGCAATATCATACTAAAACTTTGAGGACATGATATGTAAGCATTTATTCAAAACTTATTCTTGTAGTCATTTCATCAAACACTTGCAATGCATAGGATTAGTTTTAAACTTGTAGTAATAGCACAATTTTAATAATAAAATCACCAATTAAGACTTAAATCAATGAACAACACCATTCAAATATGTGGGGTTTAATAACAACAATAATTACGTGTAAACGTGGTATAGAATCAAAATCCATGGGAATTCATGGTTAAAAATCATAATAATCATGTAAAAATCATAACTTTGAATTTGAATTGGGTTCTTGGACCCCATCAGTGAAAAGGACCAATGGATGAACATCTAACATACCTTAGAGATTTAATCTTGAAATAGAATTGACTTTTTTTGAACGTTCATGGATAGGGAATTAGAATTTGCTTGATGTTCTTGAAGAAGGGCTTAAATTTTGTTCTTGGGAGATGATCTTGAGAGAAAACCCTAATTTTCTTGTTCTTGGGAGTGGAGAGGATTAAGGTTTTCTAACACTGATTTATGATAGCCATGTATGTATTTTTGATTATTTAAGTTGTGGGAGGTGAGGGAAAAGACCAAAATCCCCTTTCGAATTCATATAGGAATTGCTGAATTTCATGGGTGATGACTTGGGCTGATAAGTCGTCACTTAGGTGAAAGCCCGTCACCCCAGGTTGTCAATTAGAAGCTGGAATTGTTGATTTTCTTCTAAAGGCTGATGACTTGGGTTGATAAGTCGTCACATAAGTGACACTCCATCAGTTCAGGTCGTCACTTTGTTGATAGGCTAACATGCTGAAGTAAAATGGGTATAACATTTCACTCTGATTTTGGATTTTGGTGAAATAGGTATCGTTGAAAAGATAATTCAATTATTTATATTTTGGTGTGTCATGATCACAAAAATTATTTGTATAACAAAAGATATGCTCGCTTGAATTTGACTATGGCAATATCCTTCTCAAGAATTCAATCGGTAAGAGATGTTTTGATTTGTCTAATAGCTAGGACGTATTTGAGGCCTTAATACACATCAAACTCGGTCATAAAACTAACAAGGAAATATAATTTATTTCTCATGATCTTGAATCATGTTTCTAATAAGGGTTTGGATTCTCAGGGTATTATAATATCTCCCCCTTGGGAACATTCGTCCTCGAATGAGGCTAGTTAAGCTGAGAGCACTGAAGAATCTGAGATCGTATACTGAACACGCATGAATATGAACATGAGAACATAACTGAGTTTATAACATGATACATGAACTAAATATTATGAACTAAACTGATTTTTTTGAATACGTGCAATGACATGAGAATGATTTTAAGGATGAGATTGGAATGAGAGAGTCAACTTATGAGTATCCATTATTTCAAGATGGATCTTGTTACTTATGAGTATCCATTATTTCAAGATGGATCTTGTTACGTGAGGCGAATATGGAAGGTTTAGGACATGAAAGCTTGGGGGACTTATAGTACATCTCCCCCTTGCGATATTATGTCCCCTAAAAGATACTGACTTGGCTGAAGTACTAAGGAAAGACTGAGATGATGCACAAAATACTTACGAACTAAATCATAACTGATTATTTGGAATCTGAAACTGATACTTGATGCATGAACTGAATTTTATGAATTGCATGGTTGTGAAGGAATTTCCTCATAAATAGGAGGGATAAGTCCCATAGGAACTTGTCTGCTAAACCGTATTATTGGCTATTCCAACTAACTCATACTGAAATCTCAAACTTAATTGGAGTATTTCTTCGACACTCTTTCTAAAAAGTTCTAAAGACTTTAGGAAGCAAAGAATCTTTGCATGGTCTAAATAAGACATCTGACTAAGAAATCACAACAGGGCTAAAATTCTGTATTATGGGACATAGGCCTACGAAACATCAGCTAGGATAGAGTTACTAAGCCTTATGTACTACAACTATTCTCTTACAATCTTAGCCACAGTTCTCAACTACTCCCTCAATTATACTTTCTACTTCAATACCACACTTCACTTGAGGCTACTAAAAATATTCACATGGGCACTAATAACTCTACCTACTGAAATCTGAGTTGGACTAAACTTTCTCACTATGTTCAAGCCTGTTCAAATCTGCAAAATGCATACATCCACTGTAAAGCTAGTCTAAATCCTGAATTCAACACACCCTGTATTTTCACAACTTCTCATCTGATGAATAATTCTTATTACCTCTTCAACAACTATATTCAACTTCTTAGTATCCATCCACTATGTGCAATGAATTTATCCAGTTACACACCAACATGACATTCAAGCCTATTTTCCTAACTACATATGAACTTCTAAACAACCACCCACCAAAGAATTTTTCTCATATTCTCTAATACCTCTATCAATAAAACTCTCAGGTTCTGCCCCTAAGAAAATATACACGAAGTTTTCAATAAACCATGACATGTATCAGAAACTTAGCCTTAATTTCACTTCAGACTTACAGCCTTATCTAAAACGAGCATACCACAATCTTTTGTTAATAAGAAACGTTTAATCTCTCCCACCTAAGCAATTTCTCATCACTACTATTATTTTATAAGGAGATGTCACTGAAAGATTAAACATGAGGACTTAAAGCATGAATAAATACTATACACAACTTGACACAAAACTAACACATGAGGAATAGAGTATCAAACATTATTAATTCATCAAGAGATCTAAACTGAGGATATACATGATATAAATTAAATATTAGTGATCGTTAAGAGTGTAGCATGAGTACTAGAACTGAACATACCGTAAAGCATGAGTACATGAGTCATGAGCTGCATGACCTAAGTTTTGGAGTTTATAAATTCATGGAACATAATTTGTACTACTGGGTGAACTAGAACTCCTTATATTAGGAACTGTAAGCGTACATGATTTTTGATAGTGTGAATGAATATGAGCTATGATCATAGAGCTGACATGTAAGGCATGAGTAGATATCGTGATAACTGAAGTACAAAACTGTATACTGAGATACAAATGGTTTGGGTGTCTCCCCTACTGATGTTCTACAATACACTATATCACTACTAGAATCTAAGAGCCTGGCTTGGTTACTTGTTCTATCATCTCCCCCTTCGCTTAAGGCCATCATTCTAAGTCTGTAACCAACTAATCAACAACTCTAAACTAAACTGCCACCACCTTAATTTAGAATCTGGGGTATAATAATATGATAATTGGTAAACTCACCCTGAATGACTATACCCAATAATGTAAAACTTGTTGGTAGTAATTTCTTCTGAGATACAACTCTTAGCCCTCTAAAGCCCTAACAATCATCACTTAACAACTTAAAGTTGACTAACTTAGAATTTTCAACTCCTCTTTCTAATAGATTAACGTTCAATGACTCAAACTTAGATTCTAACACATAACATGAATACCCCCAAATCTTTAATAACCATACTACTTTCATCATAGCCTACAAATATCACAA
Organism: Capsicum annuum; assembly: GCF_002878395.1. Classification (NCBI taxonomy): domain Eukaryota; kingdom Viridiplantae; phylum Streptophyta; class Magnoliopsida; order Solanales; family Solanaceae; genus Capsicum; species Capsicum annuum. Next base: position 4,321,550 of record NC_061116.1, read on the forward strand.
CCACAACATATGTTTCGAATCAATAAATTTAAATTCTTGCATACACTACTTCAAGCCTATTGATTTGCCTTTCATACAACTATCCCGCTGAAATATAATATGCTCGAATTCAGATGACACTATCCCAACTCTACTACTGTTCCTAAACTCTTGGTTTCATTCTTCTAATTCTAAATCATATGCTATCATTAGATTCTGAGAAAGAATCTGAAAATACATCTAATTCCTAAGCACTGAGGTACTACTACCCCTTCATTCATTGACTAGTTCACTAGGAAACTAAAATTGAACAACTTTATTTCTGAAATCAACTGAAGTGATTTTCTAGAATACTATAACCAGGCAATATCCATATACCCGTCTAGTCGAAATAGGTTTACCTAATGGGTTAGACACTGATAAAAGCTCTGTTAATGTTTTGGGACTAACTCCAAAATAAACAGCTATATAGGGGTTACAAAAAAAAGTGAAGCTCCAGGGTAAAACAAAGCATGAACATGAAGATAAAAGACTTGTGAGAGATTTATTGATCCTACCAGGAATGAAGTGCATATATCCTATCTTGATACTGGCCACTAGTTGCGCTGGAAGTGCCACCCTGTTGAGTCGGGTGACTGGATGGGATTGGAGGATGATTTGACTAATGTTGTTGGCATAAATCCCTTCCCCTCTAAGCCATTACTCTACACTCTCGCATCCTGTGGCCTAGCTTACCATATCCAAAAGCATACATCACTACCAACTTTACACACACCTAGGTGATTTCTATCACATTCTTCACAAAACGGATGGGTACGACCACTGCTCACACTACCCTGAGTTTTGGAGCCTGGCGCCTCATCCCGATCGTCATTCCTAAACTTTGGTACTGGCACACTAGCTTAAGATGGAACTAGGGCTGAACACTTTTGGATGAACTGAGAATGGTTACTACCTTCCAACTAAGCAAAATTAAATCTACATATCCTATCCCTCTTACTCTTTCTTTTTTTATCTCTACGCTTCCCTACCTCAATCTGTTGAGCATGAACTATAAGCCTATGTAGGAAAATAGCCTGCTGAATATTTTAAGATGCTACTGAGTGAGATAAGGTAGTAGAGTTAGCTCTAAATTTTCCATGAGAGACATGCTTATTCAGGGGATCTTCCTAAACAGGCAGAGGTGCGGGTTGATTCCTATTCCTCCCACCAATATTCTTCTGGGGGTATTTTCTGTACGCAGAAGGAAAGATGAGTTAGAAAGAGAGTTTAAATAGAGCCCACACTCTTTCAAATGACATGAACACTTTTAAAGTGTAGAACATAAGGGAAATGGTAGGATCTTGTGAATACCAGATGCAATCTCATAACCGCATGTGGGGACTTTTGAGAAAGCTCTATCTGTAGGGATTTGAGCTTGACTATTTTTGTAACCTCAAAAAAAGGTAGATCTAGCATAAATAGAGAAAGATAAGAATCTGTAAAAATTTCTTATAAGACATTTCTATAGCACGACCTAAGATATGAAAGAACGAAAACTTTTCCCAAAATATCTCATAGCCTCCCGTCCATAAGTGTGGCGCGCTTCACACCTATGCACAAAACTCTACTTGACGCGGATTTCAAACTCCCTAGGACACTTTAAAACCTTAGGCTTTGATACTAAGTTTGTAATGACCTAGGAGTACACCTTGGTCATCACACGGTGCCTACGGTGCCGAGAGACCCCAAGCTAACCCATGACTTGGTACCTGCTATCAGCATTGAAAAAATAGATAACAAAAGATTTATTTTATAGAATTTACTTTAAGTTATAATTCTGATAATCTTAGCAAAACAACACTGATAATAACAACTAAAAACTGACTAACTGTCTGTACTAGTCTGAAAGCCTCTAACTGAATAACTGGGGAGGTGATGGGACAAACCCTTAACTAACTTCGACTGTCTACTAAAATTGAGAAACAAAAATAAACATAACTAATCCTCGAAACATAAGGACTCACCATGGCTGCTACCACTGGTACGCTGGGACATCTAGGTACAGTCGAGAACCTGAGCGTCTGAACCTAAAATATGAGACATCATAGCGCAATAAAATAGTATGTGGTCAGTACTTTGAATCTACTAATATGCTAAATAGGGTTAGGCTGATATGCATGGGCTCATGTAAATGGATAATGACTGACTGAATATATTAGCATAAAGTACTAAATGGAGTAAATGAAATCTTTAGATACTGAGGATGCATGAAGTCTGTAAATACTAAGGATGCATGAAGTCAGCAAATACTAAGGATGCATAAAGCCTATAAATACTGAGGATGCATGAACTCTGTAAATACTAAGAATGCATACAGTTTGCAAATACTGAGGATGCATGACGAAGTATATAACATATTCTAAATATAATCTATAAATTGAAATACAGAAATCTGATAACTGAATTATTGATAACTGTATGTTATGGTCAATGGAAACCTGAACTGAAGTAACTGAATATTGACTGAGATTGTGGGAGATATCATGTAACTAATATAAACCATGTGATCTATCATGGAGTCCAATGTCTGACACTCATTGAGGAGGGCTGTTCTATCCTTGCCATCGAAAAAGAACCTGAACTGTAATGATTACTAAACTGAGCCCATATTGGGCAAAGGAAAACACTCTCTAGTGAGGACCTTAGACCTATGGTGGCACATAGTTTCTGGGGAATTAGGATGCGTTGAACCCACACTTCCCACTCGGTGCTAAATCCTACTCCCAACTGAATGACACTGAATTACTAACTGGAGTATGCACTGATAACTGATAAGCTTAGTTTATGGTATGTTAAAAACAATATTGCATACAGATTCTGGTGTAATTATTAATCTTAAATAGATTATGATGACTAATTAGATGAAAAGACTCATGGTTTATCTGAAAACATTCTAAGAATACTAAAACTCTATTAACAACTAAATTTTGGATATTCATAGCCCCCAAAACTTGATAGCAATAACAGCAATATCATACTAAAACTTTGAGGACATGATATATTAACATTTATTCAAAACTCATTCTTGTAAGCATTTCATCAAACACTTGAAATGCATGGTTTAAGCTAAGCATGGGATTAGTTTTAAAACTTGTAGTAATAGCATGATTTCAATAATAAAATCACTAATTAGGGCTTAAATCAATGAAAACACCATTCAAACCTATGGGGTTTAATAACAACAACAATTGTGTGTAAACATGGTATAGAATAAAATCCATGGGAATTCATGGTTAAAAATCATAACTTTGAATTTGAAATTGGGTTCTTGGACTCCATGGGTGAAAATTAACCATGTATGAACATCCAACATACCTTAGAGCTTTAATCTTGAAATATAATTTACTTTTCTTCAATTTTCCTGGATTGGGAATTATAATTTGCTTGATTTTCTTGAAGAAGGGCTTGAATCTTGTTCTTAGGAGATGATATTGAGAGAAAACCCTAATTTTATTGTTCTTGAGAGTGGATAGGATTAAGGATTTTTAAAACTGATTTATGATGGCCATGTACGTAACTTTGATGATTTAAGTCATGGGAGGTGAGGGAAAAGACCAAATACCCTTCTGAATTTATATGAGAATTGCTGAATTTCATGGGTGACGACTTGGGCTGATAAGTCATCACTTAAGTGACATCCCGTCACCCTAGGTCATCACTTAGAAGCTGGGATTGATGATTTTCTACCTAAGCCTGACGACTTGCGTTGATAAGTCGTCACATAGGTGACAGCTCGTCAGCTCAGGTCATCAGTTTGTTTACAGGCTGACATGCTGAAGTAAAATGGGTATAACTTTTCACTCCAATATTGGATTTTGGAAAAATTGGTATCTTTAGAAAGATAATTCAATTATATATCTTTTTTTGTGTCATGTTCTAAAAAATCCTTTGTATAATGAAAGATATGCTCGCTTGAAGTTGACTATGGCAATATCCTTCTGAAGAATTCAATCGGTAAAGGATGTTTTGATTTGTCTAATAGCTAGGATATATTTGAGGGCTTAATACACATCAAAATAGATCATAAAACTACCAAATCACTATAATTTATTTCTCATGATCTTGAATCATGGTTGTAATATGGGTTTGGATTCTCGGGGTATCACATGACTGACGGTTTATTTTCTAGCTTTTAATAGTGGTATTTTAGACACTTCCCTCTTATCCTAATAATAAACCATGACTTACAAACCTACTTCGGGCCCTATTTTCATTGATAACACACTACAAACATTATTTCTTCTCTCTCAAGTCTCTCAAGTATCTACATTTAAGGTTTCTAAGAAGAGGGTCAAAGAGAGTTTCAAGGGTTGAATTCTCTCCATAGTATTGGGCATTATATAATGTGAAAATTTAATAAAGCATAATAATTTTGAATTAAAACTTATGGGGTTGTGAAATTCCCCAAGCTAATTATATTTGAACCAATAGGGTTGCGAATTTCCCTAAATGATGATAATTGATATGATATGTTGATGTTACCTTGCAATTGTAGTTGGTGTGACGATACCAACAGTGTATGCCTAAATATGTATCATGTTTTAATAAATGGTAATGTGTGATAAATTATTTAACGAGGCTTTAATGAGGGTTGCATAGCTGAGTTGTGAAAGGGAAGTCCTGAGGGATCAATACTGGAAACCACGGTTGCCGATGCGGGGGTCTAAATAACTAGGTAGTTTGAGTCCCTCTTAATATTATTATATGATTGGGAGGTTCGAGTCCTACACATTATATCACATGATTGGGTGCTTAGGTCACCTTTGTATGCCGAGAGGTTCAAGTCCCCCATGTACATATGTATATCCTCTAGTTCATGCTGCTACATGCACTGGGGCCATTCCAGCTGGGGGAGAGCTGGTCCCATATATCCCGTGGGTGCCTTCTTATGTTATGACGGTTGAGCTACATAATCCAGGCTAAAGTTTTAAGTGCATGTTGAGCCTTGTTCTCTATCTCGAAATATTATTTATACATGTATTGTGATGTCGTTCATATGGTATTTGAAATGGTTAGACCTGACATTATTTGTACCCTATCCCTGAGTTTTATACTAGTTTTCACCCCCACTAACCATCTTCGAACACTGTATTCCTACGTGATGCAGGCACCAAAGATACTTCTACTTTTCCTATGCAGAGTTAAGTGAATCATCTCGGTTTATCGGTTTATTTTGGTGAAGTGGTGAGCTTCTATTCTCTAGAAGACTTAGATATTTCATCAGTTCCTTGCATAGAGTAGAATTGAGAGTTTTCATTATTATCAACATTATCATTATCAGTGTCAGTGTTGGGGATGTATCCCCACCAAGACTAGTTTTTAGTTCTTTTTGCATAGTGGCTTTGTTGGATTACTATGGACTTGGGTGGTGATGTTGGTTGGTTGTGTTTTGTTGGTTACCGATTATTGGTTATAGACATGTCTTAAATTTCTTTAAGCTTATCTTATGCTATCTTGTTATATGTTCGGAACTCAGCCATTATTGGGTAGTTTATGGTGATTTGATTAGGTATAAGGGATGGTCTCCGATCCACAGTAGACTTGAGATAACTATCATGGCCAGGCCCTGGTTCAGGTCATGATAATTAGCCTTTTATGCATGCAACAGATCAAGTGAGCAAGTTAAACCATGTGACAAAATCATATCTCAATATCAATTTCATAAATGGGTTGAGGGAACACAATTTCCAAAATAATATGGCAACCCAAAATTATCAAATTGGGGGAAACCATGACACCTTAATTTATTAACTATGCCCATGTACCCAACGAGTTCAAAACCATTAATAAATCATAAAAAGTGCATAATAAATTAAGGGAAAACAATTTAAGAAACATTCATTCCAAAACCCTCAACCCATGTTCAAATCCGTATGAACAATCATATAATTTCATGATTTAAGTAAAACAAATTTAAGAGTAGAGCCACAAGCCTTAATCACCAAGAAATTTGAACAAGGAATCACCCTTGGAAGCTCTAATTGCCAACCTTGAGAAACCTTAAGTGTTTTTTCTTGAGAGAATTTGAGAGAACCTTGAGAGTTCATTTGATCATGTTATGGATGATAATGGGGTACCCAATAGGGTTTTAGGTAGTGATTTCTATTGGGGAAAAGGAGAACCAAAGTACCCTTAATGAAACACCAAAAACTAAGTTAGTGACCATAGGTCACCCTACGACTCATAAGGTCTCATTATGACTCGTCATCACGAGTCGCAACCTAGGTATAAACATCAATCCCCTACACTAGTTACCTTACGGAAGGAACATTATGACTCATAATAGATCTATAGGACTCGCAACACCTAGTCGTAATCAGGGCGGAACACTTGGGGTACGACATTGGTTAGCTTATGATTTAGACTATATGACTCATATAGAGTCTTTTCAACTTGTGAGCCCCAATCATTACCAAGACATTAATTAGGAATTCTTCAGTGAACACCCTATGATTGAGGTCCTATGACGCGCCAAGACACCTTACGACTCATATGGGAGTCGTAGGTTGGACAGTGAATTCAAAACTCAAAATTTTCCAGGGGCAAAAATTCAGGGTGTTACAGTTGAATTTAAAGTTAGATGAAAAAAGAGTTTAATTGACAGGGTTTAGGCTAATTTTTGTGCCTTTTGGTCCAAATTTGATAAGACAAAATTGGTTTTGAATAAATAAATTTGAAATTGAATTATTTTTTTGCCCAAATATTCTTTTTCTTTTGAAATTAATTTTATCAATGTTTCTTACAATCCTAGATATTATTTTTTTGTAAATACATATATAAATAATATAAATAATTTAGTATACACACCTAATTTAATAGTTATGTGACTTAATATATATAATATTAATAAGAATATATGTATACATGTACATATAATAAGAATATAATAAGTAGACATATATATAATAACAATATAATATATATATATATATATATATATATATATATATATATATATATATATATATATTGACACAACATATAATTCAAAAAATAAAAAATACGAATGCGATTATCAAAAAATATTTTAAGTGATTTTGATGTTAAATATTTATTTTAAAATATTTTAAAATATAATAGGGGAAAATTAATCCACTTTTTTCATTTTTTTTCGAAATTCATATAAATAAAAATATGAATTTATTTTAAAAAACTATTTAGGGCCAAAAAGCATCAAAAATAATTAAAGAAAAAGAGCGATCCGAAATTAGGTGTCAACAGTTTCCACTGATTGACCAATGTTTAGAGTGAAAATCTTTGGGCAATCACTTTGATGTAACGAATTTTGTCTCAGACTAAAAATAAATTTTGAAAGATTATGGCTGAGATTTGATTTTTTAGCTGCCTATGTATCTCAGGTTTTACGAGAAATCATGTCATTTGTAGTTCGAATCATAACAAATTTTGATCAACCTCAACATTTTCCCCAGTGTACAATATGGTGGCACTGAGTTCCTTCGAAGGTGATTGTAAAAATTTTAGCATGAATAGAACCATTGCTACGCTAATCCCTGAATTGGTTATTTGGAATAGTTGGGAATAAGAAGACGTTGGATGGAAATATCTGCTGAGGATTTAGATAGACAAAGGGATTGCAGATTTTCAAAAACTGCTCTAGTGTCGGATTAAGATGCCACTAGGCTATGCCACTAACAGTTTTGGAAAGGGGACGATTGAGTCGAGTTGAGTTGAGTTTCTTCGTCGAAATTCTTGACATAGCTAGGGAGGATTGATATTTCGCTAGCTTATCCCAATTTACTGCTAAGAGGGTAGTTCTATGTTCTAGTGCATTGCACTGTAAAATAGGTAAAAAGGTGAAAAGTACCTATTATTGTTCAAAAATTTTAAATTGAAATTGTGATGTTAGGAGTAGAGTGTAGATATTCAAACTAGTGTTGTAGTCTCTATTTGTGGAGGCCTCCAACTGGAGGGGCAATGACTAAAATTTAAAGAGCCTCCATCAGCTGAGAAATTATTGAAAAATAAAAGTCATCCGACTGGTGGGCAATTAAAGAATAAGCCATTCGACTGGTGAGTAGCTGTTGAAGAATAAAATTCATCCATCTGGCGAGAAGTTGTTGAAGAGTAAAACCTCTGATTAGCGGCACGATTGCTTAAAAGTAAAAGCCTCCAACTGGTGGGGAAGTTACTTAAAAGTAAAAGCCTCATTCTGGAAAGGTGATCTTTGACCCGAACTTGATGATGATATTGCTATTAGGATCTGATACTGCTGTGATTCTGGTTTTCTTGCTGCCACGATAGTGGATTTTGATGCATTTGTTATGATAGCAGACTTTGGCGTGCTTGCTATGGTGTGAACCTCTGATTAGTAGACTGTGGTCTATTTTCTAGAATTTGATTCTCCAATATGATGGAGTATTGCTTTATTTATGTACATTCTTTGATCTGTGGTGGGGCATCCTCCTTGTTGGTGCACAAATTTTGATATGGCAGAGAGTCGTATTGCTCAATAGCATCCTTACATACGGTAGAAGGTTGCTTTTTTTGCTTATGTACAATCTTCAAATGCGTAATTCGACTTTATTTGCGTATGTATAATCCTTGAAATACAAAAGCCCAACATTGTTTGCTTATGTACAGTCCTCAAAATGCGGATGCTCGACTTTGTTTGCTTATGTATAGTCCTCAGAACACGGGAGCTTGACTTCGTTGAAGTTAGATGAAACTCCCCGATTGGCGGAGTTATTCGATGCAATTAGACGGTGATTCTTTGATTGGTGAAGCTATTCAACACAGTAAGGTGGCTAGCTCCGATTGACAGGGTTTATTGGAAGAAGTCAAATAACCTAACTTCGTACAAGGGACCCCTCTTTTTTGTTTCCTTGACGCGAGTCTTTATCGTACCTACAAAAGAATTCAAACGAAATTTTTAGAACTAGCGTCTGGGAAGAACATTTTGGCTCATGTAGTAGTGATAAGACGCATGATGTATCTGATCCCATTCAAAAGCTTGACTCAGTGTCATCTCTTACAATTCTTGTTTTCCTGCATTCAAATAAAAATTCTTAGTTAGTAGGGGGTGTTGATTTGTGTCGACTTGTGGATCCTAGTTTTTTCTACGGTATCCTCCAACACTTCCTCGGTTTCTCGATCATTCCCAAATCTAGAGTCTTGGTATGTGGGAAAGTAGGAAAGTATTTTGAAATAAATATATACATATATATATATTACTTATATATTAAGTATATATAGTAATCCTCTATCATTTTTAGATTATAACATGCTCTGAAATCCATTAAGCCTCTAATTATCAATTGTGACCCACGTAGCTTTACCCTTCGGCTAGAGCTCTTCTGACTTTTGTCGATGCTACGATGATTCTGGCATCTAGATCGCTTATATTATTGGGCTATACTATGTGCAAAATGGGATTTTTATAAAGGTAAGACCGAACATTTCAGGTTACCTACGTATCCTTGAAAAAAGATATCAGGTCTATACGTAGTTCGAGGGTAGAGAAAGAAATATGAAATGCAATGATTGATTCTGACTCAGACTACCTACGTATTAATATGTAATCAAGTCATGACGTAATACAAATACAAAAGGAGAAAATAAAATATGGAATGCAATGGTCGAGCCTAACTCAGGTTGCGTACGTATCTAAGGGGAATCAGGTCATAACATAGTTCAATACAAAAGATAAAGTAAAATAAAGCAAAGACTTGGCCTAACTCAGGATGCCTACGTATCCAAGTGGAATCAGGTCAACTCATAATTCAGTACAATAAAAGAGTAAGATATGAAGGGACCGAATCCGATGAGGATTGCCTGCATATCCCATCGTCTAAAGTTAGACCTAACATAGTTCTAAATACATGAAAGGATGATGTTTTTGTGTTTTTCTAATGAAAACCGTACCCGATGTGGGTTGCCTATTGACAATGCCTACGTGCACACACAAGTGTACGTGGTCTACAAGTAATATAGTTTCCTTAAAATAAACCTGAATATCGACCCCTCAAAGACTTGTGTTGATAACTATCCAATTCTAGTTTAACAATTGTGATAAAGTAATAAAGTTTTAGAATCATAAACTAACAGTAAACTAAACTAATGCGGAAAAATAATGAATTTTGACAATCAATGGATAGAGATCCAGGGTTAAGGCTTACGAACAATCATACTACGCTATTGAACTTCATTCGTTGGATTACTTATCTTGGTTGTTGATTCATAGGGTTTATTGCATGATCATGGTCTCCTGAACTCTAATCTTCTACCTAAATTGGACATTACAACTACAGCATTGAGCGGGGATGTAATAATCCAATTTAAGTTCTTAAAGCTATCACATACATGTGAACCAAGCAAGGCTTCTAGGTACATCCTTGTCCTAGATGCTAATTCAAATTCCTTATTCATAAAGGAATGAGAACCTTACTCTATTCATCCCGTGTTCTATCATCTTATTCCCCCTCCTGAGTTTGCAAGACAATAATATATGTATTCTAAGGGTGATCAATCCTTAAAATAGTTGAAATAAAGATGAACAAGCAACCAATATCACAATAAATTCAACCAACATAATTCACAACGAAAGAAATCATGTTCTTGGCCTTAACCCAAGAAAAGGGGAGTTTAGCCACTCATCGACATAATCATGATCCAAAAACATGAATACATAATCAAAGAAATTAAAAAGCTAAATTTTAAGAATGAAAACCCTAAAAATGAAGTGCAGCAGACCCTCAATTATTCCAAGACGTCCAACAGTGATTTGTAAAACGTGACAAGTCCTATTTATAGTAGAAGACAATTTGTTGTCGGTGGAATTTACAGCGCGTCATGGTGGATTTCGCGTGGCAAGAGCAGCACGTCATGTCTATTTCACATTAAATTAATATTTTGGGTTACTTGTGAAGCTTTTGGCATATATAACGGCCCTTTTACATTCTTAAGTCCCACACACATGCTAGTAACATTTCGGGTGTCTGTTTTATGTCAAATCTTGTCTCGTGCTCTTGTTGACCCATTCCAAGACTTTTCGTGTTGTTTTCACTTGATTTACAGCTTTTATATCTTTCAAATATCATCATAATCAACTTACCAAGAATCCTATATCATCATACACCACAAATTAGAGCTCAAAATAACACAATCATCCAAGACGACTAACTAGAAACTCAAGCTAAAATGCTAGTTTTTGTCCTTTTGATCTTTAACTTAGTTTTGACTTTTGGCTTGTTTAAATTGAACCTTAAACACTATAAACAAGTTTTTACACACATAATACACATTCAAACCATTAGGAACTCATAAAACACATTAGAATCCATTAATTCTAACTAGAACGATACCTAGCTCAAACTAGTAACACTAGTTTTCTCGCTTTGACTCTAAATGACCAATTTGAATTCAAACTTGTTTGAAAGCACCTTTAAACATTATAATCCAATACCTGAACACTTATATTCTTATTTATACCATTATTAACACATAAGGCACTCAATTGGTCCACAAAACATGGCCAAATAAGCTAGAATAACACCCTGAAGTGCATAAATCCACCTCAAATCACCACCCCATATTTAAATCCTTGTTCATCCTAGAAAAACTCTTTAATATAAGCATCATAAGATGAGGTGAATCCACACTTCTAATAAAATCAAGACACTCAATATAATACTACAATGACTACACAAACTGCAAGTTTCTACACTAAGCATGCTTTACACAATTGAAGGTTCAAGAACACTACTCCAAAAAATCCTAGCTTCAAGAATTGACTCGATAAGTGGCAAACTTATGCATGTTTCTCAATAAAAGACATCATATAAATCACCCTAAATTCACCAAACATTTTCCCTCACATCAAGAGAGTTACCCCTAATTGCTCACAATAATGCAATTTATAACAAAATGGGTATAACAATCAAATTTTGCACACTCTCACAAAGAATTCACAAGTTACAAATGATGAACTATAGGATTTCCCTTAGTGTATTACTCCACTAATATTAGAATGTTAAACCTCGGGATCAAATAGGTCTTTATGGATTGTAATGTAGGCTAAGGGATAGGTAGGAACTATTTTGGCCAAGAATAGTGACTATCTTCCCTAAGATCTTTAATACATCACATTATGCAGTTAATTCATCTTTAACAACCACTTTTGTCCACCCCTAACTTTTGTTTTTCCCCATCTTATTAAGCTCATTCACAAACATTATGGTGAAAGTATTTTTTTCACAACTTATTCAATGTGAACAAATTTTTATTCTTTTCATTACTCAACTCCACAACACATATCATTTTTTAAACACCAATAGCTATTACTTAGGGGATTCAATTTCACCTTTCTCATCTTCAATTTTACACTCCTTAATTGACTAATTTTACACTAAATTGCTTAGGAGCTTTGGATCAAATTAAGGCCTATTAAAGAATGGATTAGGTTACATATGAGGCTACCAAAGAAAAAACTAAAGGCTCAATGGGGTTAACTAGGATTACGCACAGGGATAGGTCAAAAAGAAGGCATAAAACAAGGCTATCAAAGAAATGTCTATATCATCTCCTAAACCCATACTCTTTATTTTGCATTGCACACACGCCAGGCAAGTTCTAGACACTACATTTAACAAGAACTATACAAATATCTCAGTCATAAATGGCATATGCCTGACTTATGTATGATCATTATAGACTCTCAACTAAACAATCATATGAATTCAACATTAAACCAACAAGTAAAGAGTCATAATCATGAGCTACAACCAAAACACTTGCATCGTGCAGACAACTATAGCACCAACAAGAACATCCTCCTTATTCCTAACACAAAAATTTTTAAATTACTCCTAAAAATGGGAATTTCCCCACCCCACACTTAAAAATCAACTTTGTCTCCAAAGTATAATTTAAAAGTAGAGATAGAAATATTCCCTGGGGCATCTAGACCTAGCGAGTAGCATTTTTACACATCAAGAGGGTCCAGGGACCCCACGCTTAGTCTTTTTCTTGCTCCTTGACTCAAATTTTTGGTACTCAGACTTCCCATCAACCTGCAACTCAACAAAAATAAAAACTACATGAAGTGAAAACTAAAAATACTAAAAATAAAAAATACTTGGGATTTCTCCCAAACAGTTCCTGATTTAGTGTCACTGCACGACCCAATAAAATTTTTCCTCCAGCGTGAGGATATGAATTTTACCCTAACTCTGCATCTATCTTTTTCCTCGCACATAGTATGGTAGTACAAAGATTAAGGAACCGAGTAATAGAATGTGCATTGTAAACCACTCGGTCTTAAAGTGAGGTGCGTTATTATGTAGCTTATTGGGTGTAAAATCAAGAATATAGGATTCTTGTTCCTCATCTTCATAAGAATATAGGATTCTTGTTCCTCATCTTCATACTCTTTCACTATTTTAGATGATTCCACAGAAAAAACATTATCTAAACATAAATTAGAAAAGTTCTTTGAGTGATGCCCAAACAATACCACTTCAAAATTTACACTATTTACAACACCCTCACTCATATTCACTTTCTCAATTGCAGTCTCAAAAGAAAGATGACAATTAAGTGGCTGTAATTTTTGTCTTTGTTCCATAGATTGGCTAGGATCCTCCATTGATTTTATCATCTTTTATGGAGATGGTAGTGGTGGTATCTCCTTAACCTACTCAACAACTTATTTTTTGAGTACTTGGACATACTCAGCAACTTTGTCTATAACCGATTGGGGAGTCAACTCTATAGTTACCTCCTTAGTTATCCTTTGAGCATTGCCCTTAAATATGACTAAATCAGGATTATCTCTACATATATCTGTAGAGTGATACATATTGCCACAAACCACACACCAACTTATGGTCTGCGGCATAGGTCACAAACAAGCAGGTCCCCTTCAAATGTTTGGATCAAAATCTACGCAAAAAGCCTCTTGGTTAGGTCCTCTACAAAAATGACAAGAATCATCATCCCTTGAAAACCATCTATACAAGACTGACATCAAAAGAAGAGTGTGAGAAATAACCAAGAAAAAAGAAACTAAAAATGAAAATAACTAAACTATGTACAACTCAATATAGCTAAACTAAAAATAAGATAGTTGCTAATTTACAAGTTCCCGGCAATGACTCCAAAAACTTAATAGAGCCCAAGCGAACACACAAGTGCACGTGGTCTACCAAGTAATATAATGGCCTTAAAATAAATCTGAATATCAATCCTTCAGAGACTTATGTTGACAACTACCTAATTCTAGTTTAACAATTGAGATAAAGTAGCCAATAAAGTTTTAGAATCATAAAGTAAAAGTAAACTAAACTAATGCGGAGAAATAATATCTTTTGACAATCAATGGATAGAGATCCAGGGTTAACTCTTATAAACAATCATATAAATCTATTGAACTTTATTCATTGGATTACTTATCTTGATTTTTGATACATAGGGTTTATCGCATGATTATGGTCTCCCGACCTCTAATCTTCTACCTAACTTAGACATTACAACTACATCATTCAGCGGGAATGTAATAATCCAATTAAGTGCTTAAAGCTATCATCCTACATGTGAACCAAGCAAGGATTCTAGGTACATATAATACCTCATATTTCCCTAGCTTACATTAAATATCAGTCCATGAGTTATCCTATATAAAATTTTTGAAGTACTATGTATTTTTCAGTTTAGAGCCTGCCATTGCATAGGAAATTCTACCAGCTTTCTAACCATATAAAATTCGTCCAAATCCAATATCCGAGCGAAAAGTTATAGCTAATTTAGTATAACAGTTTGCCAAATTGCATGTCAGTACATCGTAGATGCCAGAAAAATGGCAATTGTCTATTTCCAGTGTTGCTCCGCTATATTGGTGCATCGTGCCATGGACCCAATTTACAATTTTCCTTTTCCAGTGTTCCAATGCGATGTCACCACATCGTAGTGAATTTCCAGGTCGCATCCAAGGTGGTAACGCGATACCACTGCATCGCGCCACCAATCACGCTAGTGATTGTCAGTTTCCAATGACACAACGTGATAGCGCCTTGCCGCGCCAAGGTCCAAAATTGGGTTTTTTAGTATGAATTTTTAATCATTTCCAGGGGTAAATGAGTAATTTTTCCATAGCCCTAATCATTCTAAACACGAAATTAAACCCCTAAATAACCTATTGCCTCATTATTTCCTCACTTTCTCTCAAGAATAAAATATTCTCTCTCAAAGAGGCCAAAACTGAAGTTTAAGAAATCAAGAACAAGCCTAAGAATCCCTCTAAGAACCTTCAAGAAAGAATCTTCTAAGGTATGTTAGATGTTCATCCATGGATCCTTACCTTCCATGGAGCCCAAGAATACTTTTTCAAAATACAAGTTTGGATTTCATGAATTCTATGTTTGAATTTGATTGTATCCATGTTCATGATGTTGTTTGGGTTTCAATTCATGATTTACTATCAGTTCCAAGAGATTAAAATAGTTTATGTGATGAGTTATATGAATTGCATTCTAAACCCATTGAATTGAAATTGAGTATTGTATTCATAATGTTCATGTGTTAGATTTCTTATGTGAAGTAAATGGTAGAATCATGATAAGTTATTATGTGTTCCCAATTATGTACAGGTTTATGCCATACAAGTGTTTGATAAAAATACTTATGTGAATTGATTTGTGAAAGTATGACATGTTATTATGTGATCCCATTCATGTACAAGTTCATGTATATTCACTGTTTGACAAAATGTCTAAATGAGTGTATTATTAGCAACCAAGTATTGTTATGCCTGTATGATCATGTTATGCTTTAAATTTCATGCTATCGAGTCCTGGGGATATTTAATAGTCAATAATTTTGTTGTTTACCTAGAGCCAGTGTTAGTTACAGAATAAACTCAGTCATGTCATGATCAATAGTACTCTCAGTCTGTTATAAAACTTAATAGAACTCAGTCAGTCCCAGAACCCAAGAAAACTCAGTATCAGTCTAGTTCAATATAATCAATTTAGTGTCTATTCAGTTAGGCGTAGGATTCAACACCAAGTGAGCCTAGGGTTAGGGTATCACTATTTAGTTAGGACTGGGTCCTTAGAAGCAATCCCTAAGTTCCAGAACTACGTAGCCAGCGTAGGTTTTGTGTTGTCACCTATTAGATAGGACTGATATACTCATGTATCAGCCGCTAGTTAGGACTGATCTCAGGGGTCACATGTTAGTTAGGACTGACTCCACAGCAGTTATCTTTACCCGTGGCATGGTACTGACACCCTTCCAATTGGGGTTACAGATTGGACCTCAACTCAGTTATATTATCTTATTTGGGACATATCAGTTAGATGATTACCTTCCACAATTTCAGTCTTAGTCTTCAGAATAGAACTCAGTTCAGTTCTACAGTATTAAAACTATTAGCTATAATCAATCAGTATCAGTAACTCAGTTATCAGTAAATCTCAGATTATCAGTTACTCAGTTATCAGAACTCAGTACTTAGGTTTAGAAAAGTTCAAATACAATATATATCTATGTATGTCTACAGTATTACATACTTAGTTATTTTAGTAGTATCAGTTATTCACATACTCTCATGTTCAACTACTCTATATCATTTAGTCAGTTATTGTTCATGCATATGAACCCTTACATTTATCCTTACCGTATTTAGCATACCAGTACATTCCCACATAATGATCGTATACCTATTTTTTGTGCTATGATGTGTCATATCATAGGTTCGGATTCTCAGGTTCCTAACCGCGCATAGACAGATCTAGATTTAGCTAGCAGTAGATTTTAGTAGTGAGTCCTCATCTATCGAGGATATGATTTTATTTTAGTATTTTAATTTATTAGTAGCTCAGTAGTTGGCTTATCCCGTCAACTCTACTTTTCAGACAGTTCATTAGAGGCTTTTCAAACTAGATTTTCAAATACTATTCAGTTTTATGGATTTTTATGTATGTTGTAATATTTCATAAGTATTCTAGATTTTGAAACTTATGGTATTTCAACCTAATTCCATATTTATTTTAGTATTATAATCCATTATTTACAGCAGATATCAGTCATGGGTTAGCTTGTGGTCCTTTGGGATCATAAGCACCGTGTAGCATCTGGGGTACAGACTCGGGGCGTTACAAACTTGTTATCAGAGCCTACGTTTCAACAGTGTCCTAGGAAGTCTGAAAACCGCATCACGTAGAGTCTTTTGCATGGGTGTGTAGCGCGCTACACTTATGGAAATGAGGCTATGAGATGTTTTAGGAAAAGTTTCTCTTCTTTCAGTATTCTTATCATGCGAGTGAGCATGATCTCAAGTTAAACTCTAAGTCTAATTCATCTCTTCCTTATGCTTTCAGAACATGCCGCCCAGAGAAGATAATCAAAGAAGTAATGAAAACCAGTCAGCTCCTCCACCCGTTTAGGCAGATCCCTTGCATAAGCATGTCTCTCACACTGAATTTAAAGCTCCTTAGCTTATTCAATAGTTTCTCAGAATAGTTTGTAGACTATTTTTCTATCTAGGCTTTTGACTTGCACTCAGCAGAGTGAGGGGGCGAGTTTAGGAATAATAGAGGGCCAAAATGAATAATTTAAAGCTAAGATCAAGGGGTAGTAACCGCTCCCAGTTCCGTTAGAGATTCTAAGCACTATTCCTACTTATAGTTCGAACGCCAGTGCCCATGTCTATAAATTTTAGTCGAAATGAGGCACCAGGCTCTAAGTCACAAGGTTATGGAAAGGTTGTTCGTAATAATCTACCTTACAGAGAATGTGGTAAGAACTATAAGGGGGGTTGTAGAGCTGGCAGTAATGTATATTTTGGATGTGGCGAGTTAGGTCACAGAGTTTGAGAATGTCTGAAGGCTGGTCTACGAAGTCAGCACAATCATCCTCCAGTCCTATCAGGTCGCCCAACTCAGCAAGCGCCACTTCCAGTACTAGTAGTGGCTAAAGCCAGAATAGATTTTATTCACTCCAATCTCACCATGATTAGGGAAGTTCTCCTGATATAGTTATGGGTACGTTATGAGTCTTTCATATTTATGTTTATGCCTTGTTATATCCCGAGGCTTTACTTTCTTTGTAGACCCTATATAGGTGCCAACTTTGGTGTCAGACCCAAAATATTAGCAGAGCCCTTTTTTCAGTGCTGCCCTAGACTCTAGAGTATAGTGATGACAGTTCAGTTTAAAGTTGTTGATTAAGTGGTTCACAGCTTTAGAATGATGACTTTAAACTAAGGAGGAGATGGTAGAACAAGTAACCAAGTTATTCTTTCTGATTTTAGTAGTAATATCAATACTCATGCCTTATATGTCATCTCTATGATCGTAGCTCATATTCGTGAACGTTAGCGAGAATCATGTACTCTTCCAGTTCCTAGTATAAGTAGTTTCAGTTCACTTATTAAAATGAATCATGTTCCATAAATGTAGAAACTCCAGACCTAGGTCATACAACTCATGACTCAGGTACTCATACCTTACAATATGCTCAGTTCCCATGACTCATGCTATGCTCTTAATGAACAATTAAATTCAGACTATGTCATGTATATTCTCAGTTTAGACCTCTTGATAAATCCATGATGCTAATACTGTATTCCTCAGGCTTAAGTTAAGTGTCAAGTCCAGTATAGTATCAATTCATGCTTTAGGTCCTCATGTCCTAACCTTCAGTGAACTCTACTTATCAAATAAAGTAGTGATGAGCAGTTACTTAGATGAAAAAGGGTAAATATTTTAGGTTAAGGAAAGATTGTTGCATGTTTGTTTTGCCCGAGGCTATAGTTATGAAGATAGGCTTGAATGTAATGTTGACTTGTAAGTGGATAAATGCATGTTGGATAATTGAGTAGGCTTGAACTTACTGGGAGAATTAATTCCAGCTCAGACCTTAGTAGGTAGGGTTATCAGTTCCCATATGACAAAATTTTAGCCATGTTGTGGTTTTTTATTTAGATGTCTTATTCAGACCATACCAGGGTTTCTTACTCCCTAAAGTTATTAGAGCCTTATAGAAACAGTGTCATAGAAATTCTCCAATCGAGTATAAGTTTTCAGCATGAGTTAGTCTATAAAGCTAGGATTTCAATTTAGCAGTCTAACGGACAAGTTCATATGGTTTTCCCATTTTTCCACCCAGCCATACTATCCAAAGCTTCAGGAATATAACTATTCCAAAATATAGTATCCTAGTAGTTATGAGTTTATCCCAGTTCGTGTATCATGCCTTAGTTTTAGATCTCAGTATTCAGTCACAATTCAGTTCATAGGTGCCTCATGCATTGTCTCAGCCTTTCATCAGTGTCCCAGCCAAGTCAACATTCTTCAGGGGACATAGTGTCCTAAGGGGGAGATGCTCTATAATCCCCAAGCTTTCATGTACTAATCCTTCCAATTTCTCTTCACATAACAAGATCCAGTTAGGAGTAATAAGTACTCATAAGTTGGCTCTCTCATTCCAATCTCAGCTGTTAAAAATGTATACAAGAAATCTGTTCAGTTCATTATATTCAATTCATGTAGTATGTTTCAGACTTAGTAATGTTCTCATGTTCCCGTTCATACATGTTCATTAAATGGTCTCAAGTTCATCAGTATTTTTAGCTTAAGGTAACAATCTTTCGTAGATTTACTCTGTTCCATGTTTAGTTACAGTTATAATCTTGGTACCCTTCTTACCGCTACATAATTAGTCATGCATTCCCGATTCAGTTCAGTTGAGTATTCTATGCATCAGATATGCATGTTTAGTATAAGAACTCAATTTGTCAATAGTCCAATCATGTATTCATGCTTCAGTTGTGCATATTCAGCCTGTAAACTCAGTCTATCAATGTTTCTTAGCTTAATTAGTCTCATTCGAGGACGAATGTTCCTAAGGGGCGATATTATAATACCCTGTATTTTCCTATCTTAAATTAACTCTCAGTTCATGAGTTATCCTATATAAAAATTTTCAAAAATACTCAGTTTTTTTTAATATATAGCTTGCTGTTGCATAGGAAATTTAACCAACTTTCCAACGATATAAAATTCACTCAAATATGATACCCAGGTGATGAGTTATAGCCAATTATTATAAGAGTTTTGCAAATTGTATATCAACGCGTCATGCAGGCCCGCAAAATGGCAATTGTTCATTTTCAGTATTGCTCCACGATATTGGCACGTCGCGCTATGGACCCCATTCATAATTGTCCTTTTATAGTGTTCCAATGCGATGTCACTATGTCACGGTAAACTTTCAGGTCACATCCAAGGTGGCAATGCAATACCACCACATCGCGCCACCAACCACATTTGCGATTGTCAGTTTTTAGTGACACATAGCGATAGCACCACATCGCACCAAGGCCCAAAATCGAGTTTTTCAGTATGAATTTTTAAATCGTTCCCAGTGGTAAATGAGTATTTTTTTTCCATGGCCCTAATCATTCTAAACACAAAATTAAATCCCTAAATAACCTATTGCCTCATTATTTCCTCACTTTCTCTCAAGAATAAAACATTCTCTCTCAAAGAGGCTAAAACTCTAGTTCAAGAAATCTGGAACAAGCCTAAGAATACCTCCAAGAACATTCAATAAATAATCTTCCAAGGTATGTTAGATGTTCATCCATGGATCCTTACCTTCCATGGAGCCTAAGAATCCTTTTACAAAATACAAGTTTGGATTTCATGAATTTTATGTTTGAATTTGATTGTATCCATGCTCATGATGTTGTTTGGGTTTCAATCCATGATTTATTATAAGTTCTATGAGATTAAAATAGTTTATGTGATGAGTTATATGAATTGCATTCTAAACCCATTGAATTGAAATTGAGTATTGTATTCATGATGTTCATGTGTTGGCCTTTATCATGTGACTAAACCATGCTCCCCAAGTGTTTATTAAATTGCCTGTGTGAAGTAAATGGTAGAATCATGACAAGTCATTATGTGTTCCCAATCATGTACAGGTTTATACCTACAAGTGTTTAATAGAAATACTTATGTGAATTGATTTGTGAAAGTATGACATGTTATTATGTAATCCCATTTATGTACAAGTTCATGTATATTCAGTGCTTGATAGAATGTCTAAATGAGTGTATTATTAGCAAGCAAGTATTGTCATGCCTTTATGATCATGTTATGCTTTACTTTTCATGCTATCGAGTCCTGGGGTATTTAATAGTCAACAATTTAGCTACTTACCTAGATCCAGTGTCAGTTACAGAATAATCTCAGTCATATCATGGTCAGTAGTACTCTCAGCTAGTTACAGAACTTATTCAGTTCCAGAACCCAGGAAAACTCTGTAAACTCAATATCAGTCCAGTCCAGTTCAATATAATGAATTTAGTGTCTATTCAGTTGGGAGTAGGATTTAGCACCAAGTAGCCTAGGGATGGGGTCTCACCCATTAGTTAGGACTGAGTCCCTAGAAGCAATCGCTAAGTTCCAAAACTACGTAGCCAGCGTAGGTTTTGAGATGTCACCCGTTAGATAGGACTGACATACTCAGGGATCACCCGTTAGTTAGGACTGATCTCATGGGTCACCCGTTAGTTAGGACTGACTCCACAATAGTTGTCTTTACCCGTGGCATGGTACTGACACCCTTCTAATTGGGGTTAAAGATTGGACCCCAACTTAGTTATATTATCTTATTTGGGGTATGTTGGTTAGATGATTACCTCCCACAATTTTTGTCTCAGTCTTCAAAATAGAACTCAGTTCAGTTCTATAGTATCAGGACTAACCAATCAATATCAGTAACTTAGTTATCAATAAATTTGTAATTATCAGTTAATCAGTTATCAGAACTCAGTACTTAGCTTCAGAAAAGATCAAATAACATATATATCTATGTATGTCCACAGTATTGCGTACTCAGTGATTTTAGTAGTATTAGTTATTCACGTACTCTCATGTTTAACTACTCTATATCATTTAGTTTGTTATTGTTCATGCATATTAACCCTTTCATTCATTCTTACCTCATTTAGCATACCATTATATTCCAACGTATAGATTGTATACCTATTTCTTGCACTTTGATATTTCATAGTATTGGTTCGGATGCTCAGATTCCTGACCGTGCATAGACAGATCTAGATTCAGCTAGCAGTAGATTTTAGCAGTGAGTCCTCATTTATTAAGGATATGCTTTTATTTCATTATTTTATTTTATCAATAACTCAGCAATTAGAGTTAGTTGGGGGCTTGTCCCATTAACTCTACTTTTCAGACAGTTCAGTTAGAGTCTTTTTAGACTAGATTTTCAAACATTATTCAGTTTTACGGATTGTTATGCTAGTTGTTATATTTTATCAGTATTCTAGATTTGAACCTTATGGCATTTCAGCCTAATTCCACATTTATTTCAGTATTATTATCCAGTTCTCACAGCAGATATAAATCAAGGGTTAGCTTGTAGTCCTTCAAGATTGTAAGCATCGTGTAGCGTTCGAGGTACATACTCGGGGTGTTATAGTACATCCTTTTCCTAGATGCTAATTCAAATTTCTTATTTCATAAAGGAATGAGAACCTTACTCTATTCATCCCATGTTCTATCGTCTTATTCCCCCTCCCAAGTTCACAAGACAATAATACATGTATTCTAAGGGTCATTAATTCTTAAAATAGTTAAAATAAAGATGAAGAAACCAATATGATAATCTATTCAACCAACTTAATTCACAACGAAATCAATTATGTTCTTGTCCTTAACCTCGAAAAAAGGGAGTCAAGCTACTCATCGACATAATTGTGATCCAAAAACATGAATACATAATCAAAGCAATTTAAAAGATAAATTTTAAGAATAAAAATCCTAAAAATGAAGTGCAGCATCCACTCAATTATTCCAATACGCCCAAAAGTGATTTGCAAAACATAACAAGTCCTATTTATAGTATAAGGATATTTGTTGTCAGTGGGTTTGCAGTGCGTCACGGTAAATTTCGCGTGGTAAAAGCAGAGCGTCATGCCTATTTCATGTTACCTCTCTGTTTTGGGTTCCTTGTGAATATTTTGGAACACATCACGTTCCTTTTGTACATTTTAAAGCCCCTACATGCACTAGTAATATCAAATCTTGTCCAATACTCTTGTTGATCCATTCCAAGCCTTTTGGTGTTGTTTCAACTTTATTAACAGCCTATATATATTTCATGTATCATCATAATCAACTCATCAAGAATCATATATCATCACACACTACAAATTAGATCTCAAAACAACACAATCATCCAAGACAACGAACTAGAAACTCAATCTAAGAACGCTAGTTTTTGTCCTTTTGATCTTTAACTTAGTTTTAACTCTTGGCTTGTTTCAATTGAACATTAAACATTATAAACAAGTTTTACCACTCATAAATACACATTCAAATCATTAGTAACTTATAAAACACATTAGAATCCATTGTAACTAACTAGAACGACACCTAGCTCAAGCTAGTTACACTCGTTTTCTCGCTTTGACTCTAAATGACCAATTTGAATTCAAACTTCTCTGAAAGCACCTTTAAAATTATAATCCAAAACTTCAACACTTATATTATTATTTATACCATTATTAACACATAAAGCACTAAAGTGGTCCTCAAAATAGGGCCAAATAGGCTAGGATAACACCCTGAGGTGCATAAATCCACCTCAGATCACCTATATACCCCTCCGTGGGAAGTCAGAATAATATGTATTTCTAATACATTAGATAAAATTCATAATTACAAGTAAATAACAATTACTCCTAGAGTCTTGAAATGTAGTACTTCTTGATGGTGTCTGAATTGAACGGCTTCTTGTTAATACGTCATCCATATCTACAAGGATTACTACTCCTCCCCAGAGTACTCAATTAACAATGTAGGGACCTTTCCAATTTTCCATAAATTTCCCTTTGGCTTTATCTTGGTGAGGGAATATCTTCTTTAATACCAATTATCCTAGTATGAATCAACAAGACTTGACTTTCTTATTGAGCACTTTGATTATTTAATTTTAACAGAGTTTCCCATGAAAAACTATGCTCAGTATCATTTAATCAATGAGCATCAACTGCTTGATCCTACTACAAATCCACTCAGCGTCGTCTAGACCAACCACCTAAATGATCCTCAATAAAGGTATCTATACTTCTGCATGTATCACTGCTTTTGAACCATAAAGCAATATGTGGGGATTTTCACCAGTAGATATTCTGATCATGGTGTGATAGCCAAGTAAATCATATGGTAGTTTCTCATGCCATTCCCTATTACTATCCACTATCTTCCTTAAGATCCTCTTAATATTTTTATTTGCAACCTCAACTGCTCCATTCATTTGTGGTTGATATGCTATGGAATTTTGATAAGAGATCCTAAAACTTTCACAAATTTCTCTCATGATGTCATTATTGAGATTGGCCTCGTTATCTTTTATGATTGACTCTAGAATCCCAAACTGACAAATTATGTTATTGCGAACGAAATCTGCTACCACTTTCTTGGTTACTGCTTTATGGGTTGAGGATTTAACCCATTTTGTGAAATAGTCGATAACTACCAAGAAAAAATGGTTCCATTAGATGTAGGAGGTTATATGAGTCCAATAGCATCCATGCCCTAAGCAGAAAATAGCCAAAGGGAACCCATCATATTAAGCTCGTTTGGAAAAACCTGTATAAAATCCCTATGAACTTGACATTGGTGACATTTCTGCAAGTATCAGATGTTATCCCTCTCAGTGGTATTCCAAAAGTATCCATCTCTTAAAATCTTCCTTGCAAGCATGAAACCATTTATGTAAGGTCTACAAGCTCCTGTATGTATCTCCTTCAATAATTTTGTGGCTTCCGAGGTATCGATGCATCATAACCGTTCCAAGTCTGGAGTCCTCCTATATAGAATTTCCTTATTGAGAAAAAAGTGATTGTTCATCCTTATTAAAGTCCTCTTTGGCTTTGTAGTTGCTCTTTTTGGATATTCTCCTGCGTTAAGTAACCTTTTGATGTCATAGTACCATGGTTTTCCATCTGGTTCTTCATCCACATAGAAACAGTATGCATGGTAATCGTGCATTTCCACATTGATGGGATCGATGTAATTCTTATTTGGATGCTGGATTATTGAAGATAGTGTTGCCAGGGCATCGACAAACTCATTTTAAATTCAAGGGACATGTTTGAAATCAATCTTCATGAACCTTTTACTCAACTCCTTAAGACATTGCACATAAGGAAGGATTTTGGCATTCTTGGTGGTCCATTCTCCTTGTACCTAATGGATCAGTAAATTTGAATCTCCTGTGACTAAAATCTCTTTGATGTTCATATCTTCTTCCATCCTAAGTCTGAGAATGCAAGCCTCATATTCTGCCATGTTATTTGTGCAAGGAAACCTAATCTTCATCGAGATCAAATAATGTTGACCCATTTTTGAAACTAGAACTACGCTAATTCTAACTCCTTTAAAGTTCAATGCTCCATCAAAGAACATTTTTTATCCATCATATGGCTCTGAGATATCTTCTCCTGCAAATAATACCTCTTCATAAGGAAAGTAGGTCTTGAGTGGCTTGTAATATTGATCCACAAGATTTTATGCTAGGTGATCAGCTAAAGCTTGTCCTTTAATGGATTTTTATCTCACGTACACAATATCAAACTCGCTCAACAAAATCTGCCATTTCGCTAATTTTTAGTAGGCATTAGTTTCTAAAAAATTTACTTGAGTGGATCCATTCTTGAAATCAAGTAGATGGTATATACGAAAAGATAGTGCCTTAACTTTTGTGCAACCGAAGTCAACACGCAATAGGTTTGCTCCAACAATGTATACCTTGCTTTGTACGGCATAAAATTTTTGCTTAGGTAGTAAATGGCTTGCTCTTTCTTTCCTGTCTCATCACATTATCCTAACACCATGAAAATGCATTATCCATAACGGATAGGTACAATAGCAATGATTTCCCAGGATCTAGTTGAACTAATACCAGTGGGTTAGACAAGTACTCTTTGATTTTATCAAAAGCCTTCTGGTATTCTTTAGTCCATCTAGCGGCGACATTCTTCTTCAGTATTTTAAATATTGGTTCATAAATTATTATAGACTGAGTTATGAACCGACTAATGTAATTAAGTCATCTCAAGAAACTCATTATGTCATTTTTGGTCTTAGGGGTTGTAAGTCTTGGATCGCCTTTATCTTGAATGGATCCAACTCTATACCTTTCGTACTAACAATAAATCCCAATAACTTTCCCACGGAACCCTAAGGGCACATTTGGCAAGATTTAACTTTAGGTTGTACCTTTGCAGCCTTTTAATAAACTTTTGTAAGTCATCTAGGTGGTCCTTATACTTTTTAGACTTCACAATGACATCATCCACATACACCTTGATCACTTTGTGAATCATATCATGAAAAAGGTTAGTAATGGATCTCAAGTATGTCGTACCGGCATTCTTGAGTCCAAATGGCATTACCTTGTAGCAGTATACTCCCCACGGAGTGATAAAGATTGTCTTCTCTACATCAATTTAGTTCATCAGGATTTGATGATATCTTATAGAACAATCAACAAATGGCAGCAACTCATGTTTTGTACAGTTATCAATGAGAATGTGAATATTTAGGAGAGAAAAATCATCCTTTATACTAGCCTTGTTGAGATCCTAATAATCTATACATATTCTTATATTTCCATACTTCTTCAATATTGGCATGATGTTGGCCAACCATGTGGGGTAATTTGTGACCCTCATGACATTAGTTTCTATCTTTATAGTCACCTCCTCCTTGATTCTTAAACCCAAGTAAGGTTTATATTTTCTCGTCTTTTACTTCACAGGTGAACAAGTAGAGTTCTTTGGCAGTCTATGCAAGAAGATATCAGTGCTCAAACCTAGCATATCATTGTAAGACCAAGCAAACAAATTGATGTATCACTTGAGTAATTTTATCAACTCCAAGTATATGCTGACTCGCATTTCTTTCACCATGTGTTCGTCACCCAAATTAATGATCTCAGTTTTGTCCATATTAGGCTTCTTTTGACTTTCAAGTTGCTCGATCTCATGTGTTAGGGTTTTGTGCATCATGCTTTTATCGTACTCTCATATTCTTGCTTATCGCTTATATTTTGCCCAACGGATTCGTTACATGTCATAATCATGGAATGATGATTATTACTAATATTTGCTCTGAAAAGTGTAAAAAGTGAGTAAAGTAAATAAATGAAATAAGAAAATAAGTTTTGAAAATAAGGACTTTTATTAATAGAAAAACACCGGGCTTGGGCAAGAGGCGAGTATCAAAAGATCTTAGGCATGATTCAAGTCATAATTGATCATGCAAAAATAATTTTAAAAGCAACTACAACTCCACACTACCAAGACTCCTATCGAGATAGGGATGTGCCAATGGTCCAATTTTGCAAAATTTATCCAGGTTCAGCATCATGGATGGTAAGCTTCTTGAAATCTATCTCTAGTTCTCTTATGATCACGGATACAAATAGATTTCTTATTTCCCCTAAGATGTCCTCATCAACTAATTACTCTGAAACTAGGACTTGGGTTGGCACGAACACTGTCACTCCTGATCCTTCACTGTAAATTCCTCTAGAAGCGGGCTTATATCTAAACCTTGTGGTATCTCTATGATGTTTTAGCTTGATTGTCTCAATTATACCATCAGCTTTTGGTCCTAGTCCTATCTTGGGCTGCTACCCAGATTTCAACTTCTTCGATGCAACCATCTTTGCAGTACTCGATATTTTTGTTTCAACTAGCTCTATCTTCTCATCAATCTTTGTAGCTTGCATGATCTCACAGATATGGAAAGTGTCTCCATTTAATTCCTCAGTGACCAAAACTAAATTGAGAGAATAGATGGGATGATTGAGCTCCACATGGATAGTAATTTCTGTGCGACCCCACTCAAACTTTACACATTGATGGAGAGTGGAAGTAACAGCTTTTTCTATGTAGATCGATGTCCTTCCCAGTAATAGGTTTTAATTAAATGGTACATCCATCACTTGAAATAAGATACAAAATTCAGTTAGTCCTATCTGCAATGTTAGGTAGATTTCTTTGATGACACTCCTTTACGATCCATCAAAGGCTTAAACCTATACCCGACTCTCCTTTATGTCTTCTATGTTTACACCCAAATCCCTTAGAATGGATAATAGGAAGCTATTACAACCCGAACCACCATTGAACAAAACCCTATTCATGATCTTTTCATCATATCTGACTGTGACATAAAGAGATTTATTGTGTACATCCCCTTCTGATGGTAGTTCATCATCATGGAAAGAGATCATATTTACTTCTACCATTCATCTGACTGTTACAGCCAAAGTATCGCTTGTGTCTTCATCGGTATGCCAACTCCACATAACACTTCTATCAAAGCATTCCTATGGGTTTCAAAACTCATAAGCAAGGACATAATGGATATGTAAGTTTGTGTTTTCTTTAGCTGTTCCTCGATTGAATAATCCTTGGGTTGTATTTTTTTCTAAAACTTTATGGCTTTAGCATTTGTAATATTCCTCTTTGGGTCCTGCTCTTTCCTGATAACTCCTCAATTCAAATCTTTTGGAGTGTAATACCTTTCCGACCTGGTCATCCCCTAATCCACAACAGCATCTATCATTTTGCCCCTGTCTTCAACTCGATAATCCTATGGAACTTTTTTAGTGTCTTAATCAGGCCTCCCAATGGTTATAGTGGCCACCACGACCCTTGGCAGGTAAGCCTAAATAATCAAAGGCTCTCTTAACTAAACTATGAAAAAAGGTTGTGATAGGGATGTAATGGCGACTTCTTCTGTGTTCCATGTGGGCACAATAGCTTTCTCCGAGTCATACTCTTCTTCCAAAGTAATCATGTTGACTTCTCGATTACCATGATTTTTCAAGGTATTATTATTCACATTTGGAGCAGCAGTGGTGCATTTGAATACTACTTTTCTAATTAGAGACTCAATATGATTCTTCAAACCATAACACTCTTTCGTGTCATGCCCCTGGACTCCTGAGTGATAAGCACATCATTTGTTGCCATCGAAGTTCTAGAATTTAGATCAGGGGCTTTTCCTTCAATTGGGTGTAATAATCCTACCGTCCTCAATCTTTCAAAAAATTGAGCTAAAGATTAAGCAATTGGTATATAGGTGCAGTTCTAGATTTAAGATTTCAACATAGTCTTGGTGCATATGCTGAACTATTTTGGTTAGCTAAGGCTTGGAGAGGGGTATATGGTTTTGGTTGATTTTTCTATGCTGGAGCTCGAGGTGGATTGTAATGTGGATGAGTATCGTACACTAGAATGTGTGCAATAATTTAGGGATTGTTAGGGTAATGGTAGGAAGAATTTATAGGTTGGTAGTATGGTGTGATAGATGATATATCTTCCTTCCTATTATTATTAATCCCAATAGAACTAGACTGTATAGCCTTACTCGCAGCTTGCAGGGCAACCATAGACTAGATTTTTCCTAACTTGATACCTTTTTCTATGAAATCTCCAATTTTAACCAGCTCTACAAACTTTTGTCCCATCATCGACATAATTTTATAAAAATAAACACCCTCCTGAGCTCGGATAAAATACTTGGTGAGCTCATTTTCATCCAGTGGAACATATTATTGAAATGATTCTAATGGCTTCTTGTGTATGTTAGCTAATGAGAAGGTGTCTAGGGTGATCTCGGTGTTAAACTTGAAGTAGCTCATAAAGTCTTCATCTATTTCTTGCAAGGCACACCACTTATGAGGGTCTTATCGAGTGTACTAAGTTAGAGCTTCCCCTAATAGACTCCAAATGAACAACTTTATTCTTAACTTTTCATTCCTTTCTATGCCAACCAACATGTTGCAATAGGCCCTTATATATGCATGTGGATCACCATTTCCATCAAACACATCAAACTTAGGTAGTTTGTACCCAACTGGCATGTCGATGTTTTGATGAATGCTCAAGTCATCATAGTCTAAGTGTTTAGTCCCCCTAGTGACTTGTATGTTTTTAAATGCCCTCTGTAGACTTTCAAGCTAAGCTACAATTGACCCTTCTTCATTTAATTAAACATCTTTCGCTAATCCCTCATACTGGTCAACCTCATATGGAACCTTAAAAGCTAAGTATGTTATGAAAGTAGGAGCTTCAGTAGCATATACTGATGGCACAGGTATCTCATAAGAGACATGTGTCTTAGGTATATGTTGCATTGTTGGATGGACTAAAACTGTAAAGTTTTGAGTAGGAAATAGGAGAACAAGTGCAGCTCTAGCGACAGGTGGAGGAGCAAGTAGTGCTTGAGCATATGAAAGCAAATATTTTAGGTTAGCGGGAACGACCGGGGGTAATTCAACATTTAGAGCCTGAAATTAAGCAGGAAAGGTAGCCACTATAAGTTTAGTCAGATCCCGCATCTGACATAGCTCTTTTTTCAGGATTTTGATCTCCTGTGTCGTGTTATCTATTTGTTCATCATTTTGGGTGTATGGAAGCCTTTGGGAAATTTCGACATCATCTACTGGATAATCATAGCCTTGTCGAATTAATCCTTGTTAGTCATTTTTCCTTTAGACCAAAGGTTGTACTGGATTCTGCCAGTTTGCATGTTGACACAAATCAACTTTCTGTTTTTAGGGATTAATAAACAAAATAAAATAAAGAAACAAAAAAGGGAAACCATGTTAGTTGGGGAGATATCAAAAATATAACCAATATGTAACACATGTATACACCAAGTTGGTGACATCTAAAACACGTCCTACTATGGAGCCTCTTTTTGTGAGAGGTTGGTCTATGTTGCAATCAGTTTGATGATAAACGATCCATTTAAACACATTTGGATTTGCGGATAAACATGACTTTTATTAAACAAAGGGATTCAAGAGGTTACATCAAAATAGAGAGATGAAAGCTTAAAAAGAAAGTACATGGACAGACGCAAGGGCATACAATGGGCTTGGCCTTGCAAATCTTTAGGGAATGTTAAAAAAAAGAGTACAACAAGGAAAGGAAATCTAGGTCCACGTGGCATCATCATCTTCATCTTTACCCACATTAAACTATGATCTTGGTTAGTATTCTAGAAATCCATCAGGGTCATACTCAGGTGCAAAGTTTGTACCCATCACCCCTCTGTCTTCAAGATCATAAATGTTGGAACTAATTTTTGAACCCTCCTCAGGGTCTTCTTGCCATCCATTCCTCTAGGTCTTCTTCAGGGTCTTCCTCATTATCTTCTTCTTCCTCAGTAACTTCTTCAGGGTCTTCCTTTGGATCTTCTTTAGGGTCCTCCTCAATCACTAGAATCAGGTAATCAAAATAGAACCTGGGACTATCTGATCATACATGGGTGTGGTGAGATCCATACAGGGAATTACCTCTTCGCTAACACATTTAACCCACTGAGTGTTTGTGAATCCTCGAAACCCATCTGCACTTGGTTGATCTATATGTCTCACGGTTGTGCACCATGCATAATACTCTAGAGTGCACCATTTTTATCTTTCTATTTTCAATGTAACTATGTAGTCTCATTCTTTTTTCAAGCTCATCACTCGTGCTGTCGAAATCAGAGCACCATAACTTTCCTCATGTAGTACCATGACTGACCAAAGAGAGATATCCTGGATGACTCCACACTGTCTAAGGACTCGCAGAGGCACATAATGATGGATGCCTCATAGCCCAATATTCTTAATAAAGTACAAATGCCTAGTCCTTATGAAGTCTAATCCTGCTATCCAAGAATACTTCCATTGAATGGAGTCCCTAATAAATTGGTCAAAAACCTGCGCCATTCTTCCTCTTTGGTTGGCGCAAAATAATACCTTAAATATTATTCGTGTCTTTGAATTTTAATGTGTACGTCGACTGTATAATCCATCTACGAAAGGCTATGATAAAATTATTCTATTGCCCAAATTTGAAATAACAGGTTGCAGTTTCAAAAGAAGTCATTCCCTCTAGAGAAGACGGATAATGACCGAAATACATCAGTAAGAATCATGTGCACCAAGGTAAGTCTCTACGGCTCCACAAAGATATTCATTACTATCAACAAAATATTGATATCGATACAATAAAATCTCATTTGGAAAATCATGGTTCCCAACAAAGCCAGCACGAAGATCCTCGATCGTTTATATACCCATTATCTATGGGTACAAAAAACTCATTACGGTATTAATTATAATTCTCCAGATGACCATACCTTTTGGAAAAGGTAATCTAGCTTTATCTTATTATCTTTCATGTTCCTTAGTGATGAAAAGATATCCATCCGTAAAAGCCTCAGGAAATTCTCCTTTCTTGGGGATGATGGGAGTAGCGGCAACTTCTCTCTAAGTGGCAACTCAGCAAAGTCACTAACTTCCTTCAGAGTGAGAGTGATTTCAAAATCCAAAATCTTGAAAGTCACTGTGGTCGGGTCCCAAAATTCCATCAAGAGCATAATGAGGGTTTTGTTGGCTTGGACCCCCATTATTGATAGTAGAGCACAAAAGTGTTCTCGAATCTCCCCAACATACACTATGGAAAAATTTCTCCACCAGTTTTGCAGATTGTCAAAGGCTGAGATAACCATTTAGATGTTAGGTAGATTTGGATTAATATTCATCTGAAAAGAAGAGGAAAGGGTATGATAAATCATTTATTTCAAATCTATTATGCATTTTAGTTTGTACTGTTCACACCAATCTTCACACAAAAAAATATGTCAATAGGTTTGTAACTTTTGACAAATGGGTGGCTTTCTAATTGCGATGATGATACCTTGGATCGTCTTACCTAAGGTGTATGCAATATAACCTATTTCTAAAGTAAGATTTTTTCCTAAACGTTTGATAATAGGACTGAATAGCTGCGAGAAGGCGCGCTAACCTAATTTCACCGACTCTGAAACTAAAGAATTCAAAGAAGGCTTGGAGGATTGTAAGACAACCCCCGCTTGAACCACAGTGTGTGAATTATGTATGGTCAAAGATTTAATAGGAAAATGCAAGTGATAAAGTAGTAACAAGTAATTTTTTCAAATAAATAAGGAATGCAAGTTTAGATTTGGCTTGCATCCTTCCACACAAAGCAAGATATAAGTACTGGTAAAGAAAATAACGCAACAAAAATATGATAATCCTAAACTAAGCGTGCAAAGTTAGAAAAAATCTAAGTACATTTCACTTCCCCAGCATAGTCGCCATGCTGCCGCGCCCTATTTTGAACCAATCAAAACAATACATAACATGTGGTGGCTTGTCGTGACTCTCAAGTTTTTGAAAATAATTTTAGAGTTGCCACCTAAATATTTTAGAAAAATTAGGAAAAAACTATTTTTATGTGAAAACTCTGTTTTGGTCTTTCGAAAATGTTTACAGATTGTGAGTAAGTGTTTTGGTTACTTAAGCGGAAGGTGTTAGACACCCTCAGATCCTATCAGAAGATAGTCCTTAGACTTAGTTTAGAAAAATATTTGAAGAGAAGTAATTGCTTCATTATTTGCTAAAAATAGGGATGAAAACACTTTGTTATTTTATTATTTATACTTTTTGGAAAGTAAACTTAAAGTACAAAAAGTGTGGCGTTATCATGTACGAGGAAGTAATATGATTATTGTAAAATGTATCTATGAATATTTTAAAATATGAAAAAATAGTCTTTTTGTTTTTATAATTGTAATATTATTAGAGGTAAAAAAAACCTTGTTATCTTTAAATGCATGGAGTTGGATATGTGAATAAAATTTATTATAAATTAAAAGAAAATAGTTTAAAGTGTGAAATAATTTATTTAAGACAAACGTGAATATGAGTATTTGAAAATATGAAAGGATATAAAATTTCACTTAGTTTGTGAAATTCAAATAGATTTAGGTTTGAAGTAAGCAAGAAATAAATGTGCTAGTAAAATACATAGATATAATAAAGTTGAAATAATCTAGTAATATTGATGATAATAGTAGTAGTAGTAATAATAACAATAGTAAAGTTTACCTTATATTTGGTAGCATACAACACATATATACCTTGCGTTTTGAATACTTTTAAAAATCTGATATCTTGAAATATAGCTAGAAAAAAATAAAGAATGCAGTAAATGAAAATCACATATTTTGATCTCCTCTCGACCTTGTTCTTAATGGGGATGGAAAAACCCATATTTATATGCGTAAATATAAACTTGAAAATCTGGATTTGAAATAAAGATTTAAAAAACCGTGTGAAAGAAGAGGGGGAATTTCGATTAAAAAA
The DNA here is from genome assembly GCF_002878395.1 of Capsicum annuum. Classification (NCBI taxonomy): domain Eukaryota; kingdom Viridiplantae; phylum Streptophyta; class Magnoliopsida; order Solanales; family Solanaceae; genus Capsicum; species Capsicum annuum. The sequence goes on from NC_061116.1 coordinate 4,355,810, forward strand.
AATTGAAAGAGACCACCTATTCTCAAATTTGGATGATTTTTAGTCATTAATGGAGGATTCAAAACAACTTTTTGTTGTATCACCAATTTGGGTCTGTCTTGGCTACAAAGGAGAAATCACGGGTTGTGAATGACTGAAATAGGGGGAATACCGTCAGAGGTGACAGATGGCTATAAAGGCCAGGATTTTCTTATTTGGGAAGAACAAAGAAGAAGAAGAAAAATGGTGATGGAACAGTTCTTTGGGGGGGAAGGGAGAAATGGACCTGTCGATGCTTTTCAGGAAGAGGGAGTTATACGCGTGAGTTGACTTAGGGAAGAGAGAAAGAGCTAGGTTTTTTTATTGAAATTTGGATCGTCCAATCGTTTGATCAAATGGTTTAGATTCAAAAAAATGGACCTGTCGATGCTTTTCAGGAAGAGGGAGTTATACGCGTGAGTTGACTTAGGGAAGAGAGAAAGAGCTAGGTTTTTTTATTGAAATTTGGATCGTCCAATCGTTTGATCAAATGGTTCAGATTCAAAAAAATGTAATAAAATGAATAATTAATATAATATATATATATATATATATATATGTATGTGTGTGTGTGTGTGTGTGTAGAAAATCCACGAACCTTGGATTAATAGGATTTGAATGGCCAAGATAATTTTGTGTTTGTTGGTTGGCTATTGTGGTGAGATATGATTGGTTTGGAAGATGTGGCAAGAATTGATGAGTTGGATTTAAAGTTGGATGAGCAAAAGTTTAAAGGACTGGTTTGGACTAATTTTTGGGCCTTTTGGTCCGAATTGGGATAAGACAAAATTGGTTTTGAATAAATAAATTTGAAATTGAATTAT